>NC_092806.1:103815231-104121224 GCF_040954645.1 Diabrotica undecimpunctata
GCCAATAAATATTATACAGACCATCGAAAACAGCTACTTACATAATCGAATACAGGCAAAGGTAAAGGTAAATGGAAAACTAACACAGTGTATACCAGTACAAAGCGTATTCAGGCAGGGTGATTCGTTAAGCCCACTTTTCTTTAATATAATTATTGACTAAATTATACAAGCAGTACGTAAAAGTTATACCTACAGAATGAGGATCAAAGAAATCAAATATTATGTTACGCAGACGACGCAGCATTAATCGCCGAGACAGAAGGCGAACTCCAAATATTAACACATATCTTTAGTACACCAGCCAAGAAATACAATATGATAATATCACCAAAAAAAAACAAATGTATGATAACATCTAAATACCAACTACGATGTAAAATCGAAATTTACGGAAAGATAATAAAGCAGGAAGTAAGGTTTAGATATCTGGGAATAGATATAACTAGTTACGGAGATGTTGAAGAAGTACGACAACAAAGCGTAAAAGCAAATAAAGCGGCGAAATCTCTTAATAACACAATCTGAAAGAACAAACACCTAAGACAAGATACAACAACAAGACTCTATAAAGAAGCAATTAGACCTATACTAACATACACGGCGGAGACAAAACCTGACAAATCAACAACAGATATAAAAATACTCCGACGAGCATCAGGGAAAAGTCTGTTGGATGGGGAGAGAAGCGAAAACATAAGCAGAGCATGCAATATAGAAGACATAAGTGGCTGGGTGAAAAAACGGAAACAGGAGTGGAACGAAAACATTATTAGAATGACAGAGGATAGGATAGTACGAAGAGCATGAAATAAGTCACCAAATGGACGAAGAAGTATTGGCAGATCAAGAAAAAGATGGTGCGACAATTTAAACAATTTAGGAGGCTAATATTGAAGAAGAAACAGACTTTAAAGCCCACATACAATAAGACAGAAGAAGAAGAAGAAGAAATAAAAGAAATTCTATCCCTCGGGAAAAATTCCTAAAAGAATTAGCCCAAAGCTTGTATATTACACACATAAAGAAAATAATATATAACTTCAATGTACCCTGACAGATTCGAGCTATTGCGTATTCCTTAAACCAATGAGAATTAAGAAAGAAAAAGATGTCATTTCTGTCCAGCCAAAAAAGATAGAAAAGCAAACTATGTTTGCACAGAGTGTAAAATGCTCTCTGAAGTAAGTATGCAAAAAATGCAAAAAATATTTTCAATTTTTGTTTAAACGATCTATGGTACTTCGTTTTGTAATATTAGTTTTAAATAAAAAATTTGTTTTTTTTATATAAAAAAATGGGTCGTATAGACCCACTTATAGTACTTATGTAATTACTTCTAACTAGCAGTTAAGGGTTAAGTACGTTTCTGCATTATTTGTACATGCTTAAACGTTTATGTGTGAGTGAGCGTTTATGTAGTTTGTTTGTGTGTTGCATGTGTATTGTGTATAATTAAATATGATGTGTCTCGGTGTTTTTATTCGGCTATTGTTGATATATTCGTGTTGTCGACTTCTTCTTTTAGTATTGGCAACGAAGGCCTGCCAGATTCTGCTGATACGTTTGCTACACATTTTTTATTCAATAAGTAGGATGATTGCTGCTTCTTTGAGTATTTTTTGGTCTATATCTTTTAAGATTATTGATGATCTGTCAAAGCTCCTGTTTTTGATGTATGTTTCATGCTCATTTATCCTGACACTTAGTGGTCCTGCGGTTTTTCCCAAATGGAAATTGTAGCACGAAGATACCACAAAATAGCAGTATTAGGACGTCATCATAGTTTCTTTCTTATTCTTAACTGTTTTTAAGTGTGCTGTATTATTAAGATGGTCTGTTTAGGTTTTACAAGTATAAGAGCAATAAAAGTTCATACCTAGTGCACAATGTAAAGCCTTAAATGTAAATAGATGTAGCATGTTGCCTTTAGTAGACAGTTTGTAATAGTAACTTTTAGACACGGAATTGTCATGTAGGTTTGAGCAAGGTAAAATACGCCTTAACATTGTCTAGTATGATTATGTTGATCCACTCTCATCAATATGTACAGCTGAATCATCATTAGCAGATCCAGAAAAATTTCTTATTTATTTTTATTTATTTCCTTAGATATAAAAATATAGTTTACATAAATAAGACCTGGAAATACCACAAAAGTGTGAAAAATAAAGTTGACAACGTATTCTTGAATAAACAGATAAATAATTATATGATTAAAACAAAAAAGTGCATATAAGAAATTATTATATTAGGCACACCTTGTATAGTGCATTATGTATAAAGTTGCTTGTTTTAACACAATTGTCATCTTATAAATAACAAGCTTATATTCTTCAAAATAAATCCAATATTAGCCAATTTATTCTTATTTAGAAGTCTAAGGTTATCATCGTACCACAAATTTATAAAATATAATACTAAGAATTATCTACTAAAATTCCCATAATTATTATTTTATTAATAGGTTAAATATTTAAAAGCATATATAAATACAGCTTGGTTGAAGAGATCAAGTAAACTGAAAGTAGCTGTGATAGTGACGAGTTCCAAACTGCATTAAGATGAAGTGGATAGTGTTAACAGTTGTTGTACTTCTTGGTGAGTATTTCTTTCAAGAAAATCAAGAAAAATTTAAATTAGAGTATAAATAAAAGTTATTTTGTTTTGCTTTAAATAATTACCACCAAAAAGTATATTATTATAATAAAATAGTAATAAATTTAGAAAGTTTTCAACTATAAATTTTTAATATAATTTAGTTATTAATTTTAATTAAATTTAAGATAAAAAATAAGTTACACATTGCCTCGTATGAGTAAAGAAAAATATTGCTTCTTATGCAACTAAAATACTTTTTTTGCGTGAGAAACAATCTCTACCTTTGTTCAGATATACAACTAACTTACATTTAGTATAGTTAACATTATATTTAAATATACAGTCATTTTAACATTGCAATCTGCAACGGTTCAAATCAGAGCCCAGTAGCGTTTGCAATGATTTAATCTTTTTGAATATTTGCGTATGTAAAGGTTAGCTGGCAGTACTGAGAGTTTCTGCTTTAGTTACCGGACTTTTGACATCGAGATAACGAATATAATTATGTTACCATTTTGTTATCTTCAACCTAGGGTTAATATTTAACTATTATTTTTCACTATGTAATATTATGCACCATATTGCTTAATGACATAGTCCCCACTCTTTTGAATCCATAAGGCTTGTAATTGATTACGGTTATTGTTTACAATAAAATAGCATAAAATACAGTAATACAATAAACAAGTATTTACCTTATGCACAGTGTACTCTGGATATTTTAGGAATATTTACATATGTAAATTTTTTTTTGTCGACTGACCTAAGTATGCCGCAATTTGTTTCTCTATTTTTTGTACCTTTTTCTAAGACCATAAAATATTCTGTGAAGGATACATTTGTAGGTTAGAACCATTTAAACAACTATTCGAAATATTTTGGTCACTACTAATATTTTGGTCACTACGGTTGACTCCTCTTGAGTTTACATTATACATATGAATATACCAGTTGATGTTGTTCTAATTGGAATTATAAATAGTACTAGTATCACAGATGAAGATTCTCTATTTTGTTCATATCTGGAGCGTTTTCTTCTCTTTCGAAAACAAACCGTTTTACCAGACGAGTTGTATACGATTATTTTCTCTAACCTTGCCGGTGCTAAAAATCTTTTTTCGTCAGTTTTTGCGTAAAGGGAGTAGAGATACAAAAGTTGACAAAAACGAAATGTAATTTTTCATCGGGCCATTTTTTTCTTAGTTTATCAAAATATTGCAATACAACATAAAACTCCGACTTCATAATCTGTACATATTGTACCAATATAAGATAATGATTCTTGACATGGTTTAAACTAGCAAGTATTGGCAACAATTTTATCATCATTCTCTCTTTGCCTATATCCCTATGCGGAGTTGGCTTCCTTAATTACATTTCTTTATAAGTTTTTATCTTGGACCGACATGTCCTGCCTAAGCGTCTCCCTTAGGCCTTTTTTGGTCTTTCTCTCCTACTACTTCCAGGAACCCACAGATCAGTAATTCTTCGTATTGGGTAATCTACTTTGAACATGACCGAACTATCTCAACTTATGCTCCCTCATCTTGGCAACAATTGGTGCCACCCCTGGACTAGCCAAAAATTTATATACCATCACATAAATTGTAACTGTATCTTATCTTTTTTCTATCGATAAATATATTACATAAGTACTCTTCGAAATAAGGAATATTGCCTCATCTATAGAATGCAGTTTATTTAAAAATGTGTACTTCATAAACTTCTTAATATTTGAGTTAACAAACAGAGGCCTGACTTTTGTATACTTATCTCCTTGTTGAGGTACAAGTTATCTGTCAGTTCAAAATTTTATATAATAAATTTAAATGTATCTCGTGTATGAGAATCCCGTCCCAACTTAATTGTAAGTATCTCTTTCACGTCGACAAAAAGTTCTCCTGTTCAGATAACCGCTCAATATTAGAGTTCCCAAAAAAGCTTTGACCTCATACACCGGAACTTATTGTTGGTGATTCTTCTGTTTACAGAAGCATACCAGTGAAAACCAGTTATGGGGACTTTTAGAACCATCTTGTGTTTTGTGAAATTCTTTTACAATGTTACATTGAAATTCTATCAAAATGTTGTCTTCTATCCAGTGGTAAAATTTCTGGTCTTTAATTTCAATGTTAGTGTTGGTAGTTTTTTAAAAATATTTTAAAAATTTTATATTTGTCGAGGAATTACTTTAACAATCCATCATGTTATAAAATTAAACAAAACATATAGAACTTTCCAAGTTCTGGATATTTGGATGCTGCTAGAAATATATAATTATTTTCACAGTTATTGCTCGGTGTTAGTTTCTTCCATAACGATAAAGCCTTACTATTATAAATCTTATCTTAATATATATAAATCTCGTGTCACAATGTTTGTCTTCAATGGACTCCTAAACCAATTAACCGATTATAATAAAATTCGCACACCATGTGCAGTTCGATCCAACTTGAGAGATAGGATAGTTTAAATCTCAAATTATAGTCGCAATTTTAATTTATTGCTAATTATTTGTCTGTTATTATTTGACAGTCACAATTATCTGTTAACTCCAAATGATTCTAACAGATGTCGATACCTTTCGACTGGGTTGAGTAAGTAATCAATAGATGGCGCTGCTATGGTAAATCTACGAACGTGTCATATAAGATACATTTTAATAGCATAATTACCACGTGTTGTTGACGCTATAAAATTAATTAGATTTATTTTGTAGTGAACGAAATACTGTATAATTCAATTATTTCCACTTTTTAAATTTTTGGTGTTAGCATAGCCGGCCACGTGTTACTTAGACTGAAGTGTAAATTGAATTCATATTATAATGAAGATAATACAGTGAAATTAATCCTGTTTTTTACTTATTTGTGCTTCATTGATCAAAACTTTATAATTTAATTTGAATATATGTATGTAAGTATTATAACATAATTATAAAATTTAATTAAAATGTCAATGCAAAAATGATACACAATTTCCTACACTTTTTCAATAGTTGTACAAATTTTTTTTTATGGTTTTTATTTAACCTCTATTAAAAAATATTTAGCACTTATTATTTCAATGTGCTATGATAACAAGTTTTTCAGATTTTTTTCTTATATTTAAACGATTAAATTAGTATTTCAATTCTTATTGAAATTATTATTTAAAATCTATAATTTAATATGTACATGTCAGTATTATGACACATAATTATAAAAGTTAATTAGAATGATTTTCAATTTTTCTTTTCTCATATTTAAACGATTAAATTATTATTTTCAGAATATTACGAGGACAAGAGCGGCACGAGAACGAAACATAGCTAGAGTGCGAGTACTGGATCGACAAAGGCAACGGATCAGCCACTCATTACCACGTGCACCATTCGTTCGGCTTGCCTTTGAATATGCACCAGATATTAACTACTCAGCGCATTCAAAAATTGCTATCGGTGGAATGGATAAAATATGTCAATATTGTCAGGCATTGAAATTTCGGAATGAAGCAGCCGGCATGTGCTGCGCATCAGGAAAAGTTGTGCTGTCACCTCTACCCGCTCCGCCGGAGCCTTTATTATCCCTTCTTACTGGCAATTCAGATGATTCCAAATTATTTTTGCGTAAGATACACAAATTTAATTCTTGCTTCCAAATGACGTCATTTGGGGCAACTAAAATTTGCGATCGTGCATCAGATGGACGTAATTTTGAAACTACATTTAAAATTCAAGGCCAGGTGTACCATAAAATCGGATCACTGATGCCAATGCCTGATAACAATCCGAAATTTCTTCAAATTTATTTTATGGGCGATTGTGAAGAGCGCGTGACGACTCGTTGTCTGTATAATTTTATTGAACAAGCAGAGGAAAGAGCAATAATTGTGATATTATTGGAAAATTTTTTAGAAGATCACAATCAACTAATTCAATTGATCAAAAGAGTTTCGCCACGACTGCAAAATGACAATTATCAAATCGTCATAAAAGCCGACAAAGTACCATTAGGTGAACATGCTGGTAGATTCAACGCTCCAACTGTTGATCAGGTTGCTGTTATCATGGTTGGTGATCCAGTTGACAAAAGATCTATAAAAATTACACGGCGAGACAACACTGTCAGTACGATTTCGGATCTACACCGTTCATATGACGCACTACAATATCCATTGATATTTTGGCAAGGACAAGATGAATATCACCCTAATATCAAACAGTATGATCCTAAAACCGGTAAATTTGACAATTATCTATTTACTTTCTTACTGTATGTATAGATTTTAATTTCGTATTGCATTTTATTTTTTATTTTTTTAGGTGATTACAGAAATAATAAAGTTAGCTTAATGAAATACTACGCACACCGAATAATGGTTAGGCAACATCAAGACAATTATATCCTTCGATATCGTCAGCTGTTCCATCAATACATTGTTGATATGTATGCTAAGGTCGAAAGCGAACGCTTGTGTTTCCTTCGATTCAACCAGGCAAAACTACGATCGAAATAATATATTCACTTACGAGATGCTGTTGCTGGAAACATCGATGGAAATTTAAATCCCAATGACATGGGTAATGCTTTCATTTTACCTTCAAGCTACATCGGCAGTCCACGGAACATGCAGGAATACATACAAGATGCGATGACTTACGTACGTCATTACGGCCGACCGGATTTATTTATTACATTCACATGTAATCCGAATTGGGAAGAGATACAAACTTTACTATTGCCAGGACAACAAGCCATTCATCGTCATGATTTAACTGCACGTGTGTTTAAACAAAAATTGAAATCCTTAATTGATTTTATTGTTAAATATTCAATTTTTGGTATCACACGTTGTTGGCTGTATACGATAGAGTGGCAAAAGCGAGGTTTGCCTCATGCCCACATTTTGGTTTGGCTTAAAGATAGAATCCGTCCTGAAGAAATCGATCAAATAATTTCAGCCGAAATTCCAGACCCATTAATTGATCAAGAATTATTTGATATTGTCACCAAACACATGATCCATGGGCCATGCGGTGCTTTCAACATGACGTCACCGTGCATGGAAAATGGAAAATGTAAAAAAAACTTCCCAAAGCCGCATACGAATGACACGATCACGGATATTGATGGTTATCCAATGTATCGCCGCAGAAGTACTGAGAATGGTGGCCACACATTTACAATGCGACTGCCGAACTTTCCAAATCAAGTTGAGTTTGATAATCAGTGGGTGGTACCATACTCACCACTACTTTCAAAAACTTACAAAGCTCATATCAATGTTGAGCTTTGCAGTTCTGTTAAATCAATTAAGTATATTTGTAAATATGTAAACAAAGGCAGTGATTTGGCCATATTTGAAGTACAAAACATAAATAAAAATGACAAAATAGCACGATACCAAATGGGCAGATACATTAGCAGCAATGAAGCTATTTGGCATATTCTCAGCTTTCCCATCCACGAAAGAGATCCTGCTGTCCAACATCTGGCAATACATCTTGAAAACGGTCAACGTGTATACTTCACTGAAGAAAATGTTCTCCAAAGAGCGTTTGAAGCTCCGAAAACGACTCTAACTGAATTTTTTACATTGTGTCAAAAACCTGATGTTTTTGGCCAATTCGCGAAGACATTGGTGTTTGGTGATGTTCCACGTTATTTTACATGGAACAATTCCAGTAAAAAATCGGAGCCACGGAAACAAGGAAAACCACATCCTTCCATTACAGGCATATTCAAAGCTAAGACATTGGGGAGACTTTACACGGTACATCCAAAGCAACGTGAGTGCTTCTATTTACGTTTGTTATTGGTGAATGTTCCCGGACCAACGTCTTTTGAATTTTTACGAACAGTTAATGGTCCAGTATTCAAGACATACCAGGATGCATGTCGTGAACTGCAATTGCTAGAAGACGATAATTATTGGGACTTAACGCTAGCTGATGCTGCGTTGACATCAACACCGAATAACATTCGTCAGTTGTTTGCAATTATTTTGACGACATGTTATCCCTCGCAAGCACAAACTTTGTGGGAAAAATATAAAAATTGTATGTCAGAAGACATCTTGCACCGAATAAGACAAACAAATCAATGCTAAAACATAGATTATACACCAGAAATGTACAATGAAGCATTGGTCTTGATAGAGGATTTATGTGTTCTTATTTCAAATTTACCACTTAATCATTATGGTATGCCATCACCTAATCGTCCAGCCACCGACTTAGTCAATACTGATTTACAACAAGAAAATCAATATGACCATGGAAGTTTAGCAGCAATTATCATGAACAGTGAACGATTACTGACAGCAGAACAAAAAATTATTTATGATCGGATTATGCTGGCTGTTGCTGCTGAACAAGGCGGTTTTTTTTTCTTGGATGCACCCGGTGGAACCGGTAAGACATTTTTAATATCGTTGATTCTTGCCAAAATACGGTCGCAACAAAAAATCGCATTAGCAGTAGCATCGTCAGGCATTGCGGCTACTTTACTGGATGGTGGGCGAACAGCACATTCAACATTCAAGCTGCCATTGGACGTTCGTAATAAACCAGATGCAATGTGTAACATCAAAAAGAATAATGGAATAGCTGCAGTGTTGCGGAAGAGTTCTATAATAATTTGGGATGAGTGCACAATGGCACACAAATATTCACTTGAAGCATTAAACAGAATTATGCAAGATTTAAACAGCAATAATAAACTTTTCGGTGGTGCTATCTTACTTTTGTCTGGTGACTTCCGGCAGACCTTACCGGTTATACCTCGCTCTACTTTCGCGGATGAGATTAATGCATGTTTGAAACAATCATTCTTATGGCGAAGTGTTGAAACACTTCGATTGACCATAAATATGCGAGTACAATTGCAAAATGATCCATCAGCACAAATATTTTCCGAACAACTACTAGATATTGGGAACGCTAAAATAGAACTGCAACCAAATACGCAATGCATTAAACTACCAGACAATTTTTGCACTGTTGTTCAGGATAAAAATAAATTGATTCAGAGTATTTTCCCGGATATACAGAATAATTATTTGAATCATGAATGGCTTAGTCAACGGGCGATTTTGGCAGCCAAAAACGTTGATGTTGACGAAATTAACTTCCAGATACAACAGTTGTTTCCAGGTGATCTGATGTTTTTTAAATCAATCGATACTGTTGTTGATGAAAATGAAAGTGTAAATTTTCCGATTGAATTTTTAAATTCATTAGATATCCCTGGAATGCCACCACATAATCCTCGATTAAAGATTGGTTCTCCTATTATTCTCCTCCGTAATTTGAATCCACCTCAATTATGTAACGGTACGCGTTTGGTCATCAAAAGATCACCGGAAACATTCTTGAAGCAACCATTTTGGCTGGGAAGTTTAAAGGAAAAGTGGTCCTGCTGCCACGTATTCCGATGATACCATCAGATTCTACAATATCGTTCAAAAGGCTACAGTTTTCAATTCATTTAGCTTTCGTCATGTCTATAAATAAATCTCAAGGTCAAACAATGTCCATTTGTGGTTTAGATTTGGAAAATCCATGTTTTTCTCACGGGCAACTATATGTTGCGTGTTCACGTGTTGGGAAACCGTCGAATCTATTTGTGTTAGCTAAAGACAGGTTAATCAAAAACATTGTGCACCGATTGGTGTTAAATTAAATTGAAATTGAAAGTATTTATAATTCAAAAAAATAGATATTAATGTTTAAAAGTTTAAGACTGTCTGCCTTGCCTACCTCATTCATGAGTTTAAGCGTCACATGTTATTTACTGTATTATACTGTAATATACTTATATTTGTTATAAAATTAAATGGAAATAATAAATCTGATAAATTTTTATTTTGTACCTATTGATTTCTGCTTAATATCAAGTGTAAGAACATTTCAATTAATTGTGTTCAACGTACTTCCCCTTCAAATCTCAATCCAGTGAATTTGTATACCAACATCAACATTTTCGTCTTTGTTCGTAAATAATTTCATTGTACTAAAGAGTTATAGTAGTAGAAAGTCAAATAAGGAGATCACCATCTTTTTTTACAAATACCATCTGTGTGAAAAAGCATAGTGGACTCCGTGACTGATGTTCTCTTATTGTTCCTCTTAGATTGTTTACTATAATGTAATATAACAAAAACTTTAGCCACAGCAACGCGTGGCCGGGTCAGCTAGTTATATATTAAATTATAAAAATGCAGTACAAAAGTGCAGAAATACTGCATGAAAGATTTTCTATTAACCCGCCAGCGGACGGGCGAAATAAAATTACATAAACATTATAGATGAGGTCTCAAATGACAAATTTCGAAGAATAAAAAAATGAAATAAATTTTCTTAAACTATCTATCTGTTGTGTATTTGTATAATAGTAGAGTTAACTGTTTTAATATAGTTCTGAAGCTATTTTCTTGTGGCATTTTCAATTAATTAATATTAGTTTAATACTAATTTTAATTAATATTAGTATTAAATTAGTTAATTAATATAATTACAATATTCAAGATTTTTCGCATTTTTGAATTTTTATCTTATTTTTAGTTTACAACAAAATGAGAAACGATAACTCGAAAGCATCTATTCTATTTATAAGAAAAAAAAATAGCGGTGTAACAAATAACACACAACAAATTAAACAAAAAAGTTCATACAGAAAATATCGGTAGTCAATTTCGGTCAGCATATTTTCCACGGCATGCTGTTATGTATCGTGCTAATTTATTCAAATAATATTTATTGTTAACTTACTGTCGAGAATAAAAGGAATGCACACACTTGTACTAAACGACTAGGCGTAAACAATAAAAGCAATGATACGCAATGAGTCGATGTTTGACCACCAAGTGAGAAAGACGTGTTTTAGGCACTCATTTATCGTGCTAGTTAAATAGTAATTATTGAAGTAAATGTAATAGTAATTAAGTAAAAAACTAAGTGAAAGTGATTTGTATACTGAATATTGGAATCATGAGTAGATAAAATATACTTTTTTGATCTATTTGGATACATATATTTAAGTAAATCACTGCAATCGGTTGTAATTATTATCCAATTTCCAAGAACTGGTATTACAGCGAAAGCTGTAAAACACCAAAAAAAGCAGATGAACTAATCCGCTTAGCATCCTTTAGCCAGGACTCCATTCTTATTAATGAGGTTTCTTCTGGTGACTTCCCGTCAGAAATAAAAAATAAAGTGTTGAGTGCGTGGCGGAATAAGTAGAGTGCATCGCAAGGTAAACTCAAGGAAATCGAACAATTAGTAAAACCGTGGCTCCAACCCACAGCGAACAGACACGACCAAGTGAGAATAGCGCGTTTGCGGCTGGGACACAGTGATTTGATACATAAACGCTTCTTTGCGCTGACTGTGCCGCCAATGTGCGAGAATTGTCAAGGGACACTCACCGTGGAGCATATACTAACTCGGTGCAAAACATATGAAGCAGCAAAAGGGAAGCACACTATCCCAAGTAATATAAAGGAGGCCTTAAGAAAAAACATGAACACTAAAAAAAGACAATAAGTTTTCGTAAAGACTCAGGATTGTAATTATTGTAATTTTTTCAAACTTTACCTGTATTATATTTTTTAGGTCGTTAATAACCCATGTGGTTGCAGCGTAAAGAAATAAAAAAAATGATACGCTATTACATCTAACAGTTCTTTTGTAATTATGTAGCGTTATAACTGCTACATTGCCTGCTTTCTTTCTTATGTTAATATATTTCGTTAATTCTATTCTCCAATTCCCATATCTTCTGTCATAATTCATATTCTTCTATATCCTCCATTGTATCTCTTATTTTTCTATATATTTTCTCAGATATAGATTGTATCAGAATTATATCGTTACTTAATTGATTCATTATTCTCTTTTCATTTTTACTGGTATTTGGTATAAAAACCAGTTGGCGTCCAAATCTATCTTCTTTATATATATATATTTCAGTATCTACCTTTCCTATTTTCTTAATAATCATCATTTTTATCTTTTACTCAAGTTTCTAAAGAATGAATTTTATTTTCATCTCTATTTCTGTTACTTTGGAACGAGAGGTGCCATCTTTATTCTCTGTTTAGTTTAATGCTAGTGACAAAGACTCCTTTTTGTTGACATTTCCCCCTTCCCGTTCGATACAAAAGTCGATATAATGGCTTTTATTTCTAAAAATGTCGATTTTCTTCATGACTTTAGTATAATAAATAACCAATTGTTGTGTCGTCTCCTGAATTAGGAGGTAAGAGTTTAATATATTTTATCGGTTTCCTGATTCTACCTGTTGTATAAAAATCTTTTTATAATTTTAACTTTGAAAATTCTAATCTCATTATTTATGATTATCATATGTAAGTAGGTACATACTTTTGTGGATATTTCTTACGTTTTTTTTTATTTTATATAAAAACTATAAGCAATAAGAAATATATAGTTTCTTTAATATAGTATGTAAAATTTTTACGAATATTTTTACAGTTTTAAATATTGAATTTAAATCCTTAATATCTTTTGATTTTAATAATAATTAACTTTTGACAAACTACCATTTCTATATAGAAATGTTTCTAAATTCTAAATTATCTAGCTTTTCAATGAATATATCTTGTCATTTTTACCGAATCCGCTTTGTAATTAATATTAGAATAATTCAGTAGTAAAAATTAATTACCATTTGCTTAAAAAGATTATATATCCTTACTTTTACTTATTTGCTACATAAATAAGAATTGTTTCTCGACTTGCTTGGGTGAATAATGATAAAATTTTGTTAAATTTGATTGGTCACCTATTCATCCCCCAAGCAAGGTCTCTCATTTTGGTTTCACCATTTTCTGAAGCAAGGTGTGTTTTTCTTCATTTTAGTCAACCTCCGGGATACATTTCTCAGGTGCGGGTCAATTTATATTAACATCCAGAAGACCAACCGGCCTGAGAATGGCACTATCATTCCATTAGGAGAGTTGACTCCAGGGCAAGAAAATCCATAACTAACAACATGGCTTGCTAACAACCATAGCAGAAAAGACCAGGATAAAACCTAGGATTTGGTGACAAGCATTTTTCCTTACTATAATGTAACACTGTAGCAAGAAGTCGAATAATTTTTATTTAAATTCAACATAATATTTAAACATGTATTTTACTTTTTTTTTTTGTTTAATATTTTAATAAACATGTGTTAATTTAACTGTGTATTGTTTCTTCTTTTTACTTGTTTGCATGTGTTGCTCCAGAGTAGGCCATATTCACGTCCTGAGTGAGCTAGCCAGGGAGTGTTTCGTATAACGTCTAATGTAGCAATTTTGCAATTGATACATTAGGGGTTATAACGTTAAAAATTGGTCCCAACGGGAAACGATTTGTCACTCCAACGTTGTTAGTGATGTTAGTCGGATTGTAGCAGCAAACTAAGGTTTGCGGTTACAAGTTGACAACAGCAGCTCAACGTTGGGATGTTACAAATTGAGCCTCGAAGGATTACAAATTGGCACCCAATGAATGTTCGTTGGAACGTTACAAATTGGTGTCTAACGTTACAAATTGGCGCACCAACGTAATATACTCTGAGTAATGCATACATTCTTGTATTTAGTTGAAACAATACTTTTATATTTTCTTGCTATTATTATCTTTAACATTTTTCTTCCTATTTTCAGTAGTAAATTTATTAAATTTCAGTAAAAATATCTATTTTCTATCTTACTTACTTTTTTATACTTATTTTTTTTATCTAATTTTTACTGATAGTTTTTTTTTGATCACCAACCTTTTTTGTCTGCTGGTTATCATTAACCTTGACAAGTTCATGTGTTGTTGGGTAGTGTTAAAACTTAATTAAATATAAAATAGTAGTTTTATATTATTTTCGTAAATTTAATTATCTTTATCTTTAAAGTTGATTTGGTTACTTGTTGGTTTACATCAATTATTGTTTTTTAAATAATCTTACAAAATGGCTACCATCAACCCTAAGCATTTGAAAACTGATGAGTTAACCTATGAGTTAATTATTAGAGATCTTGAGGTTCCTTCTACTGTCGATGAGAAAAGAAGAGTCCTTAGTGGAATTTTGTCTCAGGAAGCATCAGACAGAAGCTTCTCTGAAACAGTTGTCCCTCTTGAATTTGAGCAAGACCATAATCAGGCCTTGGCTACTCTTGCTGATTTATCTAGTATCATCGATGAATTTTCAGGTAGTAAGTCTGATTATAGGTACAAATGTATTTGTTCTCGTTTAACTCATTTGTCTGGCCGTGTATCTCGTCTGAAGACCACTTCTTCAACGCAGGAAACACTCAAAAGACAGTTACGGAGTAAATTATTGTCAATTGAGGGTGTGCTTGTGGAAAAACTTAATCTTCCTTCAGAATCTACTCCAGTTAGGGTAGAATCACATACTGCATCTTCAGTAGTGAAGTCTGTGCCCATTTATAAATGGGGAATTCAAAAGTTTTCCGGCAAACAGCCTTTGATTCCTTTTCTTGAACAAATTGAGACGCTTAAAATCTCCAGGAATTGTTCTAATGATGACCTGTTTCTTTCTGCAGGAGATCTGTTTGATGGCAATGCTTTCACTTGGTGGCATAATCATCTTCTTAAAAAGACATTTCAGTCATGGTCTGACTTAGTTGCCGCTTTAAAGGAAACTTATCTTCCGGCAGATTATGAGAGGAATTTGTGGGAACAAATTCGTTCTACAAGGCAATCTTTTCGAGAACCTGTATCTACATTTATCTCTAATTTTGAAGCTCTTTTCTTCCGTTTACCTTCTGTCGTTTCAGAGAAAGATAAAGTATCTGAAATTAGACGTGGTCTTTTGCCAGACTACATCAAAGCTTTGGCTTTGCACGATATAGACACTGTATCTGATCTTACCTCTTACTGTAAAAGAATTGAGTCTGCGTTATCTATACCCCACTTTAATAATAATAATAAGAAATTTTCATATGAAACAAATTCACTTGATGAAATTTGTTGGAATTGCAACAAACGAGGTCATGTGTATCCTCAGTGCAGGTACCAAAAAAATAAATTTTGTTATGGTTGCGGTTTTAAGAACGTTATTAAGGCACATTGCCCCAAATGTTCAAAAAACGAAGCGCGAGGTTGTTCGATAGCGGACAGGAATCAACCTCATTGCAGTCAAATGTCTGCATCAAACCTAAAAGGCAAGAACATACCAGGAAAAAATTTGAAGAAAACTTCAAACAAAGGACAAGAGTAACATTTCAACTACCACCTATTATTAAAACGCGAGCTGAAACTTCTGATTCTAATTGTGATTTTAATCCTTTACCTATAGACAAAACTCCCATAGATACAACGCACAATGTTTCTTTAAATCCTGCGAATATTTCTTTTCCGTTGATTTCAACGTCTGATACTTTATGTAGAACTAATCCTCTTCTCGATATTCGTACACAGGATAATCGACCATATATTTCAATAAATATTGGCAGTGAAACAATATCTGCACTTGTAGACTCTGGTAGTAATGTCTCTATTATTGGCTCTCCAGCCTTATTTCTTCTTAAGAAGTTGAATTTGCATCTTCACTATGATATTTCAGTACAGCTAACCACTGCTGATGGTAATGTCCAAAGTACCTTAGGTTATGTGTTTTTACCTGTTACCTTATCTGATAGCACACAAAAGTTAAAAGTTTTAGTGGTTCCTTCTATCTCACATAAAATGATTTTAGGTATGGATTTTATAAAATTGTTTAGAATTTCTTTGGATTTCACAAATTTTTCGTATAGTACAGCTCAACTGTCAACTTGTGTTGTTAATACTATAGTAAGTTCAGAGAATTTATCCACCCATCAGCTTTCACAACTACATTCGGTAGTCAAACTGTTTAAGGGAATAGGCCCAACAGATTCTATTGGTAGAACCCACTTGTATACTCACCATATAGACACTGGTGATGCGAAACCAATTAGGCAAAGACAATATCCTCTTTCGCCTGCTATGCAGAAAATTCTCAACGAAGGAGTTGATGAGATGCTTAAGTTGAAAGTCATCGAACCATTAACAACCAGTACACCTTGGTTGTCTCCTTTGTGGTTGGTTCCGAAGAAAGATAGTTCCTATAGAGTTTGTTTTGATGGTCGAAAACTTAATTCGATAACAGTTCCTGATAGTTACCCCATGCCTTTAATAGATTCAATCATATCTAAAGTAAGAGATGCTAAATTTATTTCGTCAATCGATTTAAAACAAGCTTTTTATCAGATACCTTTGGATGATCAATCCAAATTAAAGACTGCATTTACAGTTCAAAATAGAGGTTTGTTCTGTTTTAATGTATTACCTTTTGGCTTAAATAATAGTGCACAAGCTATGTGCAGAGTTATGGATTCAGTTATAGGTCCTTTACTGGAGCCTTATGTTTTCTATTATCTTGATGATATTATTGTTGTTACTCCTGACTTTGATTGTCATATCAAAATTCTTAAAATGTTGTTTAAGAGACTTAAATATGCAAATCTTACAGTCAATTTTGAAAAGTGTCAGTTTTGTAGACCTTCTCTTAAATTTCTTGGTTTTGTTGTAGATCAACAAGGGTTAAGAACTGACCCAGCTAAAGTAGAAGCTATTTTGGAATATCCAGTTCCAAAAACTACTACTCAAATTCGTAGACTTATCGGATTGATAGGTTATTACCGTCGATTTTTGAATAATTTTGCATCCATTTGTACTCCCATTTCTGATTTACTCAAGGGTAAAAAGAAAGGACAGTCTATTGTTTGGACTCCAGAAGCTAACTTAGCTTTCAGTCAGATTAAACAGGCACTAACATCTGCTCCTGTTCTTGCTAGTCCAGACTTTGACAAGCATTTTTATCTTGCTTGTGATGCAAGTGACACTGGTGTTGGGGGTGTATTATTTCAAAAAGAAGATGGTTTAGAGCATCCTATAGCTTTCTTTAGTAAAACTCTCTCTAAAGCTCAACGTAAGTACACTACTACTGAGAAAGAACTGCTGGCTATTTTATTATCTATTGAAAAATTTAGGTGTTATATTGAAGGAAGTGAAAACTTCACTGTGATTACTGATCACTCATCCTTACAGTGGTTATATTCCATGAAAAACCCTTCTCCTAGAATTGCCAGATGGATAATGAAACTATCCTGTCACAAGTTCACTGTCATTCACCGTAGTGGTTCTTTAAATGTTGTGGCTGATTCCCTTTCTAGAATACCTGAACAAAATCCTGAAATTTCTCTTTTAGATTTATCTAATCTTAAAACAGATACTTGGTATGATAATATGGTACAAAAAGTACAAAATAATCCAGGTCAATTTCCTGCTTTTAAAGTTCATGGTAATGTTCTTTACAAGCATATCTTTTCAAGGAATAAGTTTTCAGATCCTTCCCCAGAATGGAAAATTTTCGTTCCGTCTCCTCACAGAAAAGATATTTTGAAACTCTTTCATGATGATCCTACAGCTGCTCACCTAGGAGTATATAAAACGCTCTCTAGAATTACGGAATTGTATTACTGGCCTAGAATGAGACTTTATGTCGCAAACTATATCAGTAAGTGCAAAATCTGTGCTGCTAGTAAAGCAGGAAATGTACCTCCTGCTGGTTTAATGGGAAAGTACAGAGATATTAATTTTCCATTTCAGTTTTTATCTGCTGACTTATTAGGCCCTTATCCTAGATCTAAAAATGGAAATCGTTTTCTTTTAGTTGTTGTCGACTGGTTCACGAAATTTATTTTTGTCCATCCAATGGCAAATGCTACCTCTACAGCTATTGTTAAATTTATTGAAAATCAAGTTTTTCTTATCTTTGGGGTACCACAAATTTTCGCAGTTGATAATGGGAAACAGTTCGTTTCCAATGATTTCAAAAATTTAATGAATAAATATAAAGTACAAAAAATTTGGTATAATGCGAGATATTTTCCTCAAATAAATCCTACTGAGAGAGTTAACAAAACTATCGTAACAGCTATTCGTTCTTTTATACATGATAATCATAAAGATTGGGACAAAGAAATCTTTAAGATTGCCCAGGCTATTCGCCTAGCCAAACACGAAGTTACACAATGTAGTCCTTCGTTTCTAACTTTTGCCAGAAATATCCCTTTGGACGGTTCCTTCTTTGGTGCAATAGAAGACAAAGCAAGCAATGTCATTAATATTAATAATAAGCTATACGACCCAAGACCACTAGAAAATATGTCTTCTATTTTCAAAGAAGTGCAAAAGAGAATACGTCACTCTTATGCGACGAATTCTAGCAGGTATAACCTTCGTAGACGTGATGTCAAATATCACGTTGGTGATAAAGTCTGGAAGAAAAATTTTGTCCTATCAAAAGCTGTCGATGATTTCTCTGCAAAACTAGCACCAAAATTTGTCCCCTGTATTGTCAATAAAGTTTTGTCTAAATTAGTCTACAATTTAAAGGATCTAGATGGAAATGATCTTGGAAATTTTCATGTCAGGGATATCAAATTAGATGTCACTGATTCTAGTGACGATGAAAATCAGTAATGCATATTAAAAATATATCTTTTGAGTAAAACTTGCAGTTATACTATTATATCTTACCTTTAAGTGTAATTTAAACTTACATATATCTTGCATATATTTTAAATTATCTTCTTATCTCTTTTGTTAAGCTTATACATATTTTTATTACCTGCGTTAACAAATATCTTCGTTATTTATGGACTTTTCAATAAAATATTTAGTTATGAGAACCTTTGCTAGAAAATTTATCTACTACCTTTCACAAGTTTGATTGTTATTTACTTATCTTTATCTTCGTTTAATAACACATTATCTCTTACTTTTACAAGTTAGCTACTTGTATTACCTTTATGGTGTTATTAAAACTATTGCGGTAATAACTTATGTCTAATTTTCATACCTAGTGCAAGTGTCTTGTTTTTCCGTTGAGTGGGTTCAAATATGAGATTTGTTCGGACAAGCACATAAAAATTGCCTAGGATGATTTATCTTCGCGGGACTTGAGGTCACTGCAGGAAAACTATTAACAAGGGCGTTAATATTTTCCATTTACCCATTAGGGGTGTTGCGTTAGGCATAATTCTTTATCTTTTGGAGTGAAAGTAATCTTATGCATATATCTTCTTTTATAGAAACCTCTGGTGTAAGATTATGAAGCTTTGAAGTTTTTGATTGCATTTGAATTGTCTTTAACATTTTAAATACATACGTCTATATTTATGCAGTTCTAGTTCTATTTCTTTTGTGTAGATCCCTGGATAGTGTTTAGTGTTATAGCAATTTTATATGATATTACCACAACTTATCTTATCTTTGCTTTGTATTTTCCTTTATCATAAGTAAGCCAAATTTTATACAGTATCTTTAATGTCTTTTGTGTAGACCTTTGACTTACTAGGTATTGTGAAGAATATACTTATGTTTATCTGACAATCAAAATTACTTGTATGACATAATTATCTTGATATTTACCTACCTTTAATTTTTGATACTATTTGGTACAAAAATTACTTTATCTTATACTAGCTTAATGTCAATTTGCTGTTTTATTGACTTGCCTTAGTCCATAAATATGCATATGCAATATGCTGAGAATTCATTCTCATTATCTTCTTATCTTTAATAAACAATGTAATTGTTTCCAGACCATACTGTCTATTGAAGTTTAGTCATAATAAGTTTCTCTGATTTAGTTCACAATGATTGCCCTCATAACTACAATGAATTTTCTTTTTCCTGAGTGTTATATTTTAATGAAATTATTTTTTTATTGCATTTACAAGGTAGATTTAACCTTATGCATACTACTATTTAGAAATCTGGTGTAGGGTTGTGTCTCTTTGAAATGACAATGGAAAGGTTTTGTTTTTTATACCCTCTTGTATAACTTTGCTCTGTACAATTTTTCTGTATAGATTACTTTATTATTCTAACAGGTGCATAACGTTTGGATTTAAATCAAAGTATATTTATGACTAATTTTTCTTCTTCAGTTCAACTGAGTATAATTTTGTGCAGTTTTCTTTTCATCTTGTGTAAATTTTATACTTAATAGATGTCTAGATTGGTCTTACTAAATTTTTACTTATTTCTTTTATATTTTGATGTTTACCTTATCTTTCTTAACTGCTTATAATGTTCTACTCATACTATCTCATGCAATATATGCAACTAAAATCTAGATTAGTATTATGATAACTAATATTTGGATTTATATACCTACTGCATTACTGATGATTATGATATCTTATCTTTTATAACTTAATGATTATATGCATATCTAGTGATATTGCTAATATCATAATTACCTTGGTTTAAAATCAACTTCCCTTAAGAACTAACATTCTTGAAAGAATGTCTTTCTAACGATGTTTATCTCCATGAGTGATAGATACATCGTCCCCATATTAGTTGTTTTTGTATGATATTTATGTAATTACATATATATGGGACCGAACTGTGGTGGAGATGTACATTTATACCACTGGATCTTCCTTTAATGGTAAGGTTGTCTTTAGGGTATGGCGTCGGGGGGTTCATAGTACACAGGACTGTCGTCTCTGAGGAGCGCTTTCGAGGTTTAACCATGGATTATGAGCTACTGCGTTCATACCAACATGATTTCAATCGGCCCAGTGTATAATCGATGTACAGTACCAAAGATTGCGGATAACCCTTAACGTAGCTTTTCTCCCTCTTGGTCTACGACCAATTTTAGTGTGACGAATACTATAATTCGTTGGGATAAAATATTTCCCTGAGTATTAACTCTAAAGCCCTGTTACATGCTGCTACAATGTATAGCACATAAATATTTGCCTCATAATTTTAGTGTGACGAATACTATAATTCGTTGGGGATGAAATAATACCCAGAGTGCTCACTCTAAAGTCATTTAGTGTATATAGTATTACAATACTGTAATACATAGTTTATAATTATGTAGTTAAAATTCTAGTTTAACGGATACTATAATTCGTTGGGTGATAGTCATTTATTTTTTTTGACTTAGGTTAATATAAGTATATTAATTTTTATATCTTATCACAAGTTAACCATTTTCACTTTATTTTGTTTAAATAATAGTACCTAAACTTACAAGTTATTATACCTATATCTAGGTATCTAGATAACTTTATTATTTGGTAAAGATTACCTTTATTATTATTTTGATGATCATAACATATAATGAGTTTAGTGATGAGAAAAATTTCTCAAGGTACTTTCGAAATTTTTCTACTGGGTGGTGGAAGTGTGTAGCGTTATAACTGCTACATTGCCTGCTTTCTTTCTTATGTTAATATATTTCGTTAATTCTATTCTCCAATTCCCATATCTTCTGTCATAATTCATATTCTTCTATATCCTCCATTGTATCTCTTATTTTTCTATATATTTTCTCAGATATAGATTGTATCAGAATTATATCGTTACTTAATTGATTCATTATTCTCTTTTCATTTTTACTGGTATTTGGTATAAAAACCAGTTGGCGTCCAAATCTATCTTCTTTATATATATATATTTCAGTATCTACCTTTCCTATTTTCTTAATAATCATCATTTTTATCTTTTACTCAAGTTTCTAAAGAATGAATTTTATTTTCATCTCTATTTCTGTTACTTTGGAACGAGAGGTGCCATCTTTATTCTCTGTTTAGTTTAATGCTAGTGACAAAGACTCCTTTTTGTTGACATTTCCCCCTTCCCGTTCGATACAAAAGTCGATATAATGGCTTTTATTTCTAAAAATGTCGATTTTCTTCATGACTTTAGTATAATAAATAACCAATTGTTGTGTCGTCTCCTGAATTAGGAGGTAAGAGTTTAATATATTTTATCGGTTTCCTGATTCTACCTGTTGTATAAAAATCTTTTTATAATTTTAACTTTGAAAATTCTAATCTCATTATTTATGATTATCATATGTAAGTAGGTACATATTTTTGTGGATATTTCTTACGTTTTTTTTTATTTTATATAAAAACTATAAGCAATAAGAAATATATAGTTTCTTTAATATAGTATGTAAAATTTTTACGAATATTTTTACAGTTTTAAATATTGAATTTAAATCCTTAATATCTTTTGATTTTAATAATAATTAACTTTTGACAAACTACCATTTCTATATAGAAATGTTTCTAAATTCTAAATTATCTAGCTTTTCAATGAATATATCTTGTCATTTTTACCGAATCCGCTTTGTAATTAATATTAGAATAATTCAGTAGTAAAAATTAATTACCATTTGCTTAAAAAGATTATATATCCTTACTTTTACTTATTTGCTACATAAATAAGAATTGTTTCTCGACTTGCTTGGGTGAATAATGATAAAATTTTGTTAAATTTGATTGGTCACCTATTCATCCCCCAAGCAAGGTCTCTCATTTTGGTTTCACCATTTTCTGAAGCAAGGTGTGTTTTTCTTCATTTTAGTCAACCTCCGGGATACATTTCTCAGGTGCGGGTCAATTTATATTAACATCCAGAAGACCAACCGGCCTGAGAATGGCACTATCATTCCATTAGGAGAGTTGACTCCAGGGCAAGAAAATCCATAACTAACAACATGGCTTGCTAACAACCATAGCAGAAAAGACCAGGATAAAACCTAGGATTTGGTGACAAGCATTTTTCCTTACTATAATGTAACACTGTAGCAAGAAGTCGAATAATTTTTATTTAAATTCAACATAATATTTAAACATGTATTTTACTTTTTTTTTTTGTTTAATATTTTAATAAACATGTGTTAATTTAACTGTGTATTGTTTCTTCTTTTTACTTGTTTGCATGTGTTGCTCCAGAGTAGGCCATATTCACGTCCTGAGTGAGCTAGCCAGGGAGTGTTTCGTATAACGTCTAATGTAGCAATTTTGCAATTGATACATTAGGGGTTATGACGTTAAAAATTGGTCCCAACGGGAAACGATTTGTCACTCCAACGTTGTTAGTGATGTTAGTCGGATTGTAGCAGCAAACTAAGGTTTGCGGTTACAAGTTGACAACAGCAGCTCAACGTTGGGATGTTACAAATTGAGCCTCGAAGGATTACAAATTGGCACCCAATGAATGTTCGTTGGAACGTTACAAATTGGTGTCTAACGTTACAATTAAAGAGTTCTATGAAGGTTATTGTATATAATACATGACGTAAAAAGTTATAAAAAAAAATTACATTCGGTCGGGTGAGAACAGTTTCGGGGAACTACAGCTAATTTTTAATGAAGATTATATATATATATATATATATATATATATATATATATATATATATATATATATATATATATAATCTTCATTAAAAGTTAGCTGTAGTACATATATATATATATATATATATATATATATATATATACATAGCGCATAAAGGTATACAAAGAAAATACACGTTCGATCGGGTGAGGCCTGTGAGACCCATTGGTGAAAATTTTTTTATGATTAGAAGAGGGTTTCAATGTTATTAATAAAAAACTACTAAGTTTTGTTGTACTTTTATATGAATGAGGCCCACCACTACTAGTGAAAATACTATTTCAAATTGAAATAGTATTTTTACTTTTTTTTCATTTTTTCTTGACTAATAACGTCAATTTAAGTAAGATATTTATTTATGCAATTTTCTAGTAAGCTTATATATTTATTTTAGGTTTGGCCAATGCAGAGGAAGTTTCCGAAAAGAGAGCAGGTAATAAATAGTTTTTTACACAATATAAATATTATAGTCAACGAAAATATATCTTATTATGTGTCCGTATAATAAAAAGGAGAGAATATACTTCTGAACAAAAATTTAATAAACGGCCTTTATAATTAGGATACATTTTTTTCAATGGTTGTATTGTATAATTTTATGTCATACTAGTCTATTATTGTGTTTTTATTGCTTAGTTACCAACTACGTAATAGTATACTTTATGTCCAGCACGCATATGTTCTACACGGTTTTCTGTCATCCAGTGCTGTACTTTTTCATATTTCTTGTCGTAGGCATCTCTCGACTTATGTGGTAGTAACTTTTGCGTTGCTCTTTTGCTTTTTTTTAAATTTGGTTAGGGATCTCAAAAATATCTTGCATTTTGACGGTTTAGTTTGACACGTTTGACAGCATTTGCGTAGCGTAGCAACATAACATAACATATTTATTTGTAGGTGCAATACCGAACTAGTATGACGTATAAGTTTGTATGCACCGCGGGTATAATAGATGTATATGCCCTCGGGCGACTAACAAACCCTCGGGCCAGAGGCCCTCGGGTTTCAAACATCGTCGCCCTCTGGGCATAAACATCTATTTAATACCCTTGGTACATAAACAACTATAATATGGATATTATGGATTGGCTTTAATATGTACTTTTAAACAAATCAGACACATCCTACGATATCT
Organism: Diabrotica undecimpunctata; assembly: GCF_040954645.1. Lineage (NCBI taxonomy): Eukaryota > Metazoa > Arthropoda > Insecta > Coleoptera > Chrysomelidae > Diabrotica > Diabrotica undecimpunctata. Next base: position 103,840,224 of record NC_092806.1, read on the forward strand.
TATAATGGTTTGAGTAAGTTGAAACTATAAGAAAAACTTTTTATTTCTAATCGTGTTTCTACTGCAGATAAAAATTATTTATTCTGGAAAGCAACTGAGAAATTTAAAATCCACAACTTCACAATTCCAGTCTATCTAGTGGAAATGATCATAAAAATGATGGCTCCAATGAAAGTAGCTTAAGAACGTAATACTAACATTAACCCCAAAAAACTACTGGAATTACTGAAATTTCAGCTGGCTGGCTAAGAAAACTACCATAAAAGGCAATCATTATGCTAATAATATTGAAAGCATGTTTAGGTTAAAAACATGTTTTAAAATGTTTTTAAAACATGTTTTTACAACATATGAATTGTAATTACAAATTAGAAAAATGAGCGGAACAAACAGATTGAAATAGATTTATCTTTATATTGCCATCCCGATAAAAGCTATTTGTCTAACTGTTAATAAAAATAATTAAACCTTTAGTCAACAAACCTGATTTTCAATTCGGATTTACAAACAGTCATTCAATAGTACAACAAGTACATAGAATAACAACTGTTATTAAAAAAACTTAAAGAAAAACAGTAATGTTCAACATTATGTCTTGATGCATAGCGGGAATTTGATAGGGGGTGTCTCCAAAGACTTAGCTATATCTAACAAAAGTGTATTTGTAATTAAGATTTTAATTACCATATTCAATACAATAATTAAAAAAAAAACATTTATTTGGTGAAAATCAAAAAGCAAAGAAAAAATTAATAACTTGTTAATAACTTGCGGAGAAAAAGAATTATTATGTTTTGGTCATCATCATCACTGGATCGACAACCCTTTTTGGGTCTTGGCCTGTTCCAGGTTTCTTCTCCATTCTGATCTGTTTCGTGCTTTTTTTCTCCAGTTTTTTATTTTTAAGGTTGTTATATCATTTTCTATCTGTTCTAAGTATCTCAGTTTCGGTCTTCCTCTTGTTCTTTTTCCTACTGGCATCTGTTTGAATATTTTGTTTGGTATTTGGCCTTCTTCCATTCTTTCTACATGTCCTATCCAACGCAGCCGTCCTATTTTAATGAATGTTATAATATCCGGATCCTGGTATATTTTGTATAGTTCAGAGTTGTATCTTCTTCGCCATATTCCGTTTTCTTTTGTGCCCTTATATATGTGTCGCAAGATTTTTTTTTCGAAGGTGGCTAACAACGTTTTCTCTCTTTTAGTGAGTGTCCAGGTTTCTGAGCCATATGTGAGTACCGGTCTTATTATGGTTTTATATATTTGGCATTTTGTTTTTCTTGCAACGTTATCTGATCTTAGTTGCCTAATTAAGCCATGGTAGCATTTATATTTGCAATAAATATTCGCCTCTTCACTTCCTCCGTAACGTTATTATCGGACGTGACTAGGGATCCCAAGTATATAAAGTTTTTTACCCCCTCTATGTTTTATTCTCCTATTGTTATATTTTGTGGCTGCCTTATTTCTGCGTTTTTACTTACCTGCATATATTTTGTTTTGTTCTGATTGATTTTAAGACCACTATTTTGTGCAGCTCGTTCTATTTGGTTGTATGCCTCTATCTTTTCTCTTCTTTATCTTGCGATTATGTCAACATCATCTGCAAATGCTAGTATTTGCACGCTTTTATTAATGATTGTTCCTCGTGTATTGACTGTTGTGTCCTTCAGTATTTTCTCGAGTACGATGTTGAACAAGGTGCATAATAGAGCGTCTCCCTGGCGTAGTCCCTTTTTCACATCTGTTGTTTCCGTTAATTCCTTTTTTATCCGGATTCTTCTTTCTACATTTAGAGATTCTTTTATCAGTTCTATTAGATGTGTTGGTATATTAAATTATTTCATTGCTTTTATTAAGAATTCTCGGTTTATATTGTCATATGCGCTTTCAAAGTCTATGAAGAGATGATGTGTGTTGATGTTATATTTACTTGTTGTTTCGATGATCTGTCGCAGAACAAATATCTGGTCTATTGTTGGCTTCTGTCTACAGAAGCCACTTTGGTATTTGCCAACTATTTTTTCAGCGTGTGGTCTAAGTCTTTCATAAATTTGGACATTGTTTTGTACGCTGCATCCAGCAGCGTGATTCCACGGTGGGTTCCACATTCTAACTGATTTCCTTTTTTATGTAATGGTACAATAATACCACTATTCCACTCCGTTGGTAGTTGTTTATTCGACCATATCTTTGTTATCAATTCATGTATTGTTTTTTGTAGTGCGTCTCCTCCTTTCTTCAGTAACTCCCATGCTATTTGATCCCGGTGCTTTATTGTTCTTTAATTTATCTACTGCTGCTCTAATCTCGGCTATTGTTGGTGGAGTCTTTTCTCTGTTGTCTGCTTGGTTTAATGGTATGTCAGGGTTCGTCTCTCTCCAATCTCCTTCAAACTTTTCCGTAAAATGTTCTGTCCATCTACTTAGTATCTCTTGCTATTCTGTTAATATATTACCTTCCTTATCTCTACACATCGTTGTTCTCGGTTTGAAGTCTTTTCTGCTTTTGTTTAGTCTCTGATAATATTTTCTTGTCTCTGTTGATTTACTTAGTTCTTGAAGTTCTTTGTTCATATATTCTCTCTTTTTTCTTCGGTGACTTGTCTTTTTTTCTTTGCGTAGTCATTTATATTCTTCCTCTGCTTGTCGGGTTCTGTGCCCCTGTTACATCAGTAAATATGCTCTGTTTTTTTGTCTGTTATGATCTGACATTCTTCGTCAAACCAGTCATTCGTTCTTGTTCTTCTTTCTCTACCTTTTATGCCTAGTACTTCTTTAGCTGCCTCTTTTATGATGTCTCTGCATTCTTCCTACTCCTTATTTAGGTTTTCATGTATTATTCTGTTTTCTAGTTTGTTGTTTATCTTTTCTTTATACTCTTTATTTTTGTTTGTTTCTTTGAGTCCTTCTACCTTGTATCGTTCATAGTTAGAGCCTCTTTCCTTTTTGATGTTTGAAATTCTAGCCCTTACCCTACTTTCGACCAGGTAGTGATCAGAATCCGCATTTGCCCCTCTTCTGGTGCGGACGTTAATTATATTCGATTGGTGTCTCGAGTCTACAATGACATGATCTATCATATTTACTGTAAGTTCATCCGGGGATTTCCAGGTACCTTTGTGTATATTTTTGCGAGTGAAGCACCATGTATATCATTTTTTGGGCATAACTGATATGCGGACTCTAATTCGTCATAAAACTCTTCTTAAATTTCCTCTTCTTTTTCTTCTGTCAGAGCATGCGCATTAATTAGACTGTAGTTAAAGAAACGACCTTTAACTCTTAAAATAGACATTACTGGACTAATGGCTCTGCATTGTCTCATAGTATGCTTTACTCTCTTGTTTACTATGAATCCTGTGCCCAAGACGTGATCTTTAGGATCGCAGCTGTAGAAAATCGTATGGCTTCTTTTTTCCATTACATTGTTTCCAACCCACCTCATTTCTTGTATGGCAATTATGTCTATTTTGTATCTGTCTAGTTCATTTAGGAGATTTTGGAGAGCTCCCAACCCTCAAATCGTGTTCCTATTTCTCGTACAATCCTTGTCGTTTGATCAGTCCGGCTTTTCTTCCTTGAACGTTCATAACTTCTAGTTTTTCTAGGAGAAGGTAGTTAACCTTCAGCCCAACCCCCTATTCTTCGGAGGACCAAGACTCCCTTCTTCGTCAGCCCTGACCCCACTTTCCACTGGGGGTTGGTTACCCAATCTCCAGTGGGGTTGCTCAGGTTACCGGCGTGTACCGCCTTGAAGGTCAAGATAGGAATTGAGTAGGATAGGCTAAGTGATGCCAACAGGATACGGCATCATGTATTGCGCCTCACTACCCCCTTTGCACACCATTATGTTTTGGTAGATAACACTAATAAGCATACAGAATCTGCAGCTATCAACAGACAATCCAATAAAAACTTTGATTTTTTAAACGATACGAAAATACTAAATAATTTTAAAACTATTAAAGTATTAACATTAAAAACTTCTTAATGTTCCAGAACGTAACAGAAATAATAAGATTTTGCCAATGTTAAAAAAGTACCATATAGATCAAAACAAATGGAACTAATAATAATAATTTTAATGTAAAATTGTAAAAACTGTTTATCAATGAGGACTCGAAATTAGAAATGTGGTATCTGCAGTAGCAAATCCGAAACTGTTATTGTGAAAAAGAAAATCATTACACCAAAATAATATTAGTAAAGAAACAGTGTAAAGAACTAAAAAATATTTTATATAGACCATTTAAACCACACATTCTCTCATTAAAAGAAAGCGATTGTTGTAGTCGATTTGAAAAATAATATGTTTTAGTATATTAATAAAAGTAACCTTAATTAATTCAAAGTTACTGTATAAAATCTAAATATTAGTAACAAATAAATAAAATTTAAAAATCTTTCTGATTATCCTTTTGCAATAATTTCCAATTCATATTTGTGGAAAATAAGGTTATTTGACTTTTTTTTAAAAAACATGTTTTAGTTTAAATAAATTAATATTAACGAATATTTTCATATAGTTCCAACTTACATATTTAATGATTTACAGTCACTCTAGACTTATATACTGCTTGTAAACTATAGAATAAATTTAATTTCTTAAATATAATGATTTATAAGAAATGATTCTTAACGAGCAGATTTTTACAAAATGTTTAATTCTGTCTAAATTGGCTACAAAGACTACTAGTGTTGCTTCATACATAGAAGATTAATTGGACACACTGTATATATACACTTGCGTGCATAGAAATCGGCCCACTGTAAATTTTTGACTTTAACCATAGAATAACAGAACAACACATCTCACTCTCACCATGTGTTGGTTATTCTCTGCTTTAACTATATTTTTTTCAAGAAATATTCATCAGATGACAAAAACAAATATACTGTTTCATATGTCAAATAACTGTCAAAGTTAAACTTGATAATTAAAAGTTCTTCTATTAGCTTTTAATAATTTTGTGTATATTAAACAGTATTTAATAGTTATATTACAATTAATTAGTATTCAAGATTCCCATTGAGGCAGCCAACGAGTAAACATTACCTTGTGATGTGATAATTCGAATTATTTTGTGTGTTATGGAAACAGCAATTATTATTGGACTATAATATTATTATATTCAACTGAAGGAAAACTGCAGATACAGGTAACTGTTATATTCCTATTATTTTATCCACAGTGTCCTAATAGGACGACTGTTGCAATACTAAAAATTAAGTGAAGTGTTTTTGGTATCCAGGAACACTCACAAAAATGAACTCAAATAAAAACCTCACAACTCCACAAGTCCTCCCCACAAAATCATATGTCGCTGCTACTTTATCCAAACCTCCACCTCCTACTTTCCCACGTAAGGAGCAAGCCATTTTAATGCACGCTATTCCTAATACTGTTTTATTTGACTATGTTAAAGCTATAGGGGACATTGTTATCCCAAAAAACATTACCTTTGCATCACGTATTCCGAATAACCGCATCTGTATTTATCTTTCCTCGCCTACAGTTGTCGATAACCTTCTAAAAACACATCAAAATATCTCTATCAACTCTACAGTAGTTCCCATCAGAAGACTTATCACCCCAGCTAAACGCCTTCTTATATCTAACGTATCTCCTTCAATTCCACATTCCATAATTGAGAAAGCCCTTAAAGATATTGGATTACAGCTGGTCTCTCCTGTGTCATTTGTGAAATGTGGTGCACTCGGAGAAGGTTATGCACACATAATGAGCTTCCGAAGAGTAACGTATATTATCCCCGATAAAGAGAACTTTTCAGTAGATAGAAACTTCGTTATTACATACGAAAACACACCTTATAGAATATTTATTTCTACGGATAAATTGCATTGTTTTTTATGTAAAGAGGTCGGACATACCGCTGACTCATGTACCAATAATCCAACTACTTTTTCTCAAACTGAACTACCCCATCTAGAGCCCTCTACATCTGAAATTACTGATATAATTTCTGACGTAAACACTCCTTTTCAATCAGACCTAACTACTTTAAATTGCACAGAAACCCACACTGAAATAAATACTGAAACTATACACCCATCAATTCCACCCACACAAGGACAAAAAAGAGCTATATCAACAGACAGCAATTCTGATACTCCTTCTCTATCAGCTTCAGCAAGTACACCCGAACCAGCGTCTAATCAAATGCTTCCTCCGTTATCCACAAAAACAAACACTATCTCCAAACCTCACAAGAAAAAAACAAAAACTACAAAATCAGAGGAACATAATCTAACAGCTAGTTCACTACAATCGGTAGCGGCCATTTATAAAAATAATCCATCTGGTCTAACTTTGACCGAGACTCAGTTTATTGCTTTCCTAGAAAATACACATGGTAATCCTAGTCCACTTAATGAAGCTTTTGTTTTAACGTCAAATATTAAAAGGCTATTACAAGACATAACAGTTCTCCATTCAGAAACTAAGGAAAGATCCCTTAAAAATCGACTTACGAGACTTCAAAAGAAAATCAAAAGACAGCTAAACCCAGATGACTCTGATAATATCAGCGTCTCATCTGAACTCCTAACCGATGATGAAACCAAAACCCTTTTCTCCCAACAGCCAGAACAACCATTTCAGTTGCCCCTTACCTCTTCAACTCAAGATTCACCTTCAATTTAATCGAATGGAACTGCGATGGGTTCTTTCCCCGTATTGAAAGAATCCAACAACTAGTGACAGAAAAACAACCTAATATCATATGTCTACAAGAAACGAACTCAAAAATATCTAAGCTTCCCACACTAAAAAAGTTCGAAGGATATCATTATATCATAACTAATTGTGACAGAGCCAGTGGTGGGACATCTATTTTTATTTCAAGTGAAATATATTCATCCCATCTTCTCATCACCACCGAACTCGAGGCTATCGCCGTAACTACTTGGTGCCCTAATAAACTTACGATATGCAGTGTTTACATTCCTCCTAACTACCCCCTTAAAGAAATTGAAATTCTAAATCTTATATATCAGCTCCCCGCTCCATATACTCTAGTAGGTGACTTCAATGCTCATAACTTTATGTGGGGGTCAAACCACACTAATGGCAAAGGTAAAACTATAGAAAACCTTATCAATTGCACAGGCTCCTGTCTACTAAATACAGGCTCTAATACGCATCTGAACTTTTCCTCTGGCACATTTTCGGCCATAGATCTTAGTTTTAGCGACCCAAAAACATATACTTCACTAACTTGGAAAACTTCCGATAATCTATATGACAGCAACCACTTTCCAATATTTATATCATCTGATATCTCCAACCATGAACAAACTATAACCAGAAACTTCTGGCGGCTAAAAAATGCCGACTGGATAGACTATACTTCACAAACAGATAACACCTTACCTTCTCTATCCCTATCCGACAATATTAACAATAATCTATTATTAATCACAGATTTCATACTTAAAGCTGCAAATTTGCACATAGGCAAAAATAGTATTTCCCATAACAGAAAGGCAGTACCTTGGTGGAATACATCTTGCCAAACTGCAACAGAACAACAAAAATTAGCTCTTAAAAATTACCGTAAAAACAAAAATCTGGAGAATCTTATTAAACTAAAGAAAACCAGAGCCAAAGCCCGATTTATTATAAAACAAAGTAAAAAATCATCTTGGAGAGAATATGTATCCTCTATTAATTCAAGCACCAATCCGGCGGATCTCTGGAAAAAGATTAGGCAAATCCAAGGAAACAACACCAACCTCAAAATCTCTAGTATTGCTGTAAATAACACTACAATCACTGACAATCAAGAAATCGGTGAAATCCTAGCAACGCACTTCGACACTAAATTCAAAAGTAAAATAGATACCTCCTTACGAAAACCATTACCTAAAGCCCCACCCTGTTCCTCACCCGAAACAATAATGGACATCACACATCTTAATTCTCCCTTTCTTTTTGAAGAACTAGTATCAGTTATTCAAACTTGTAAAAACAATGCCGCTGGTCCTGACGACATTCCTTACATATTAATCAAAAAGCTTTCAAACTGTAGCCTACTCAAAATACTTGAGATGTATAATTTAATCTGGTCATCTAACCAATTTCCCAATCAATGGCAAACCTCTATCGTAATACCTATTAAAAAGCCTAACCTAGAACGTTCCTTGGCCAACTCTTATAGACCTATATCACTAACTTGTACGATGTGCAAAATATTCGAAAAAATGATTAATAAAAGACTCCTATGGTTCATTGAAAAACATAAGATATTTGCTAGTGAACAGTCAGGATTTCGTCAGAACCGTTCAACCCAAGACAACCTTGTAATCCTCCAAACTTATATATCAGAGGCCTTAAACAAAAGACAAGAAGTCGTAGCTGCCATATTTGATATTGAAGGTGCTTTTGACACTATAAGTAGGCAATGTATATTAAACAAACTTATCCTTCTTAATATTAATGGTAATATATTTAACTTCATACGAAATTTTCTATCTTCTAGATCGTTCAGAGTCTCTGTCAACGGTATTTTATCTTCTACTCATACTCAAACTGATGGCGTACCTCAGGGATCGGTACTAAGTCCTACACTTTTTAATCTAGCAATAAGTGATTTATGCTCTCACCTCATTTCCCCTATTAAACATATCATGTACGCTGATGATCTAGTAATTTACTGTCATGGACAAAACTCTTCTACCACCTCGAAGCTTATTCAAACTGCTGTTGACAAACTTTAAAAAAAAAAAACTAGTGACATGGGGTTATCTTTATCCTATGTAAAATCTAAAATTATAAACTTAAGTAGACGTCACCCTTCTCCATCTCCACTTATTTTGATCAACAGTGTCCCTCTTCCTGTTGTTAAACAATGCAAAATTCTCGGATTAATGTTTGACTCACGACTAACTTGGAAGCAACATATATTTGCAATAAAAGGAGAAACGAGCATAATACTAAACATAATAAAAACTCTATCACATCATTATTGGGGACCTGACGAAAACTCACTTCTTAAAATATACAGATCACTACTACGCTCCAAGCTAGATTATGGTTGTCACATATATATATCCGCCTCCAAAACATATATTAACGTTCTAAACTCAATTCACAACACAGCCCTTCGTCTTTGTATTGGCGCTTTTAGATCTAGTCCTGTAGATAATCTTTATCTACAGGATCTGAAATAAAAAAAAATTAATAGATACTGTTTGAAAGACAATTTAATATGCTTTATTGTGAGTATAAATATAGTTTAATGCATACTACACCACAAAAAGCCGCCCAAGTTATTGCTCTAATCTAAAATGTACTTAGTCAGCGAGCTGTTGCTAGACAATTGGATATGACAAGCGCAGCGGTTCGAAGAGTGTGCCAACGTTATAAGGAGACTGGATCCTTTCATAGGCAACCTGGAACCTGGTGATTAGTCCAAAACTTACTCCAGCTCATTGGCAAACACGCCTGCGTTTTGCACAGGATCATCGGAATTGGACGTTGGAACAATGGGGATCTGTTCTGTTCTCAGATGAGACCAAAATATGCCTCTATGGTAGCGACCGAAGAAGAAAAGTGTACCGGAGACCAGGAGAGAGATTTGCAGAATGCTGCTTTGAAGAGCGGAGTGCTTATGGGGGTGGTTCCTGCATGATCTGGGGTGCAATTTCTATAGGAGCACGAACCGATCTTGCGTTCATTCGTAGGGACGACCGTGTTCACGGAAGAAGAGGTTTAACTGCTGCCAGATATATCGGGGAGATTTTAGCAATTCATGTGGTACCTTACGTCGACTACATTGGAGACGAATTTATCTTTATGCATGACAATGCAAGGGCACACACCGCAAGAATCGTGCAAGATTACATTGCAGAAGTCGGTTTTCAGGTTATGGACTGGCCAGCAAACAGTCCTGACCTAAATCCGATCGAACATTTATGGGATGAGCTAAAGCGAAGAATTTGAACTTCATATCCCAGACTCGATCCCAGAGCTTATTCTTGCAGCAGAAGAAGAGTGGCTTAACATCCCACAAGCAACAATAGCAAACTTGATTAGATCTATGCCTAATCGTATAAGAGATGTTATTGGGGCAAGAGGAGGTCATACCCATTATTAAAAAATTAAGTGTTAAGTTTTACATTGTCAATAACCCTATTTATGTTAATAATAAAAAAACTTAATTTGCTTAATGAATTCATTTCACTATGTTAAACATAGGAAGCCGAAATAAGTTTTCATAAATTTATACTCACATTAAAGCATATTAAATTGTCTTTCAAATAGTATATTTGTTTTTGTGATCTGATAAACATTTCTTGAAAAAAATATAGTTAAAGTCAAAAGTTTACAGTTACAGTGGGCCGATTTCTATGCACGCAAGTTTATATATATATATATATATATATATATATATATATATATATATATATATATATATATATATATATATATATAGATACATATATATATATATGTATATATATATATATATATATATATATATATTTATATATATATATATACATATTATATTTACCTCATCAACTGAATTTATTTTATTAACAAATATGTCCTTAGTTCTTAGAAGAACCACCAGACAAGCCCTAGGATCCATGGGAGGTTCATTTTTAGCACAAACTGAGAGGAATATTATCAATAATTGTAAGAAAAATGGACTATCCCTTTCAGGTGCCGACGATCTACAGGTAAAATTTCAAATATTAATTGGGAAGTTTCAACAACACTTTATTATTGAAAATTGATTTTTTTAATATGGTCATAATAGACAATGAAATTATATGTGCTCATAAATAAACTTTGGTTGAGTTAAGAATTTAAATAATTGCTTATGTATTTAAAAATATATTTTAGTTTAACAAAACATTAATAAATGTAGAACAACCAATTTAAAATTCGTTTAAAAAATGAGAAAAATGTGTGGCACTGCTAGAATTTTCGGAAAATCTCTAGCTCTACCAGCACAATGGATCAGTGATTTTTCCCTTATTACTTGTTAAAATTATCAGATTTGAGATTTTTGTTTTACGAGATTTTATGTCATCAAATCGTCACAAGAGTTGTTTCTTTTGTTATTTTTATTTCGGTTTTAATCATTTCTTTAGGTACTCTTGTTTTACTTATTCTTTAAATAGTTATTACGTGACATCAACTCTTAATACTTTCAATATATCTTCTGGTTAAAAATTATCATTTTCTTTTCCAGCGACAAATTTATGTTAATTACTTTTTCTACCAGATATCCAGTCTTTGATTATCTACTTGTGGGATAACCTAATCTTCATAAATACGTCGGTTGTTCTTATTATCACCGTTTAGGGTAGGTTTCTTTAGTTATACCTGTTTAGATTTATTGAAATTTTTCAACAGTCCTGTCTTCGCATTGTCTTTCCATAACTTTGTATCTATGTTGGGTCTGTGATATTTTTTATAATAACTGCATAATATTATAAGTATCTGCTGCTTACATTTTTAACATTCACCCATTTATTTTTATTAAATGCAGATTGCTTTTCGATTTTATAGCACTCCTGCTACATAAGCCTAATTTATGCCTAAGTTTACTGTTTTGCAGTCTCTATGGAATTAATGAAGAAAGTACCTAAATTTTTCTCCTTTACGCCGCTTTTTGCTTTAGCGAGCAATACAAAATCGTCTTTATATGCTAATAACTAATAATATTTAATACTTGACTTGCTTTCTATGGCTAATATTCTTTTTTTTATTACCCACACAAAGACCAGATTTGACAAGAATGTTGAGAGTGGATTATCTGGTTTATTCACTTCTTCCTTGTAACTCTTCTTATGTGTTTACATATTATTGTACATTTATCTCTCTTTAAGTTTATCATTTTAAGCTTTCAGTCCAAATTCTGTTGATAACTAATTCATTTGATACGCTATTTATTGGGGCAGTCAGATAAGTAGTTACCCTACAAAAGAAATAAGAAAATTTTCGAAAAGTGATGATTTATTTTTCAACATAGTCTAATTCTAGCTCGATACATTGACTTGGAACAGCAATGCTCCAACTTCTTTAACTTGTCTGAAAAATACGAAAATAGTCACCGTACTCAGCATTCAATTGCTCTTTTAAGCGCAAAGAGCGCTCAATAAGCGCTCTTTTATTTGGCTGTGCGATATCCCTTGCAATAACAAGACCGATATCGCCGACCGTTGAATCACCGACCGATCTTGCTCTTCTTACATTCTTCTAAAATCCGCGGACACCTCCGCTTTTACACGCGGTCGAAACAAAACTACGAGACCGATTCGGCTGAAATTTTGACCTTAGCCGTCTATCTACAATCTAGTTAAAGCATCATACCTAGTTGGCCTCAGCTCAAATTTACTGCAGTTACAATATCAATTTATTAAATTATTTTTAATATTACGAAGCTTAGTTAATAAATTAGTAAAAACCAAACAAATCGCTTAGTTTGTAGTTTTGATCGCCATGACAATTGTTGGAGAGTTGTGAAATACTAACAAATAAGCCTAGGATCAGGATTTTGTTTTTTACTCCAGTCGTCATAGACAAAAATGATACTGAACCTCTAAAAATCATACGAACAATATGAATTATGCCGAAAATGTCAACTTTGGGACGCGAAAAAAGATGCAAAAAGGTTTACTACTTTTACCGGTGGGCTTTCTCCTAAAATCCTCCTCGTAGATGGGGGAAAACGGAAATAAATCGATTTACCAAGAATCTGTACGCCATAGAAAAAAATATTTCAAATAAAAAATGTAGCTAAGATAATTTTGGATAAAAATGTTTATTACCATGTTTTGTGTACAATGAACCGTTCTCTCAGAAACAACGCTTAGTGCGATCGGCAATTTTTAACGTCAGTTACTGGCGTGAAATTAATGTTCAGTAAAATGTGTATTAGCTCGACTTTAAAAATTCGATATCTTTTGATCCAAGTGTCCTATCGATAAAAATCAAGATGTCTATTACAGGTAAAAAGTGCAGCTTATATACACAATTTTTGTGTTTGGTTTCAAATGAACTGAGTTTATATAGAATCGTTAAATAAATATACGTGGAGCGATCTGTGCCATTTTTTATGATTCTCATGAAATCAATACAATTTACCCCTTTTATTAATCCGCCTCTGTGGATTTTCGTTAACTAGAGCCTAGTCTTTAAAACTTATAGCATGAAATTTTAAATTTTGAGTTTTTTTGAGAGAATGTTCTTTTTTAATTATGCTAGTACGTTTTTTATTAATTTACCCATTCTCTGCTACGAATTACACTTAAAACCATCTTCTTAAAGGTATTTCCTGTAACGTGCGATTGTTTTTAATGTAAAAGTTTAAATTCTGCGTTTTTTTCGTCATATTTGCGTCATATTTCAAATGCCTCATATTTGTTGCCACAACTCAAAATTTATTTATACATTTTTTATTTAAAACATTTTTCTCTAAGTCATGCGGGTTCCTGGTAACTCGATTTTTTTAGTTTTTACCCCTCTACGAGGGGGAATTTAGGACGAAGCAAGGGGGTAAAATTGGTAAACTTTTTTACTTACAACTTTTTAGTAGTCCGAAAATTGATATTCTCAGTAAAATTTAACTTGTTCGTATGATTTTCAGGGGTAAAATCTTTGACGACTGAGCTATTTGTAAACTTTTACGTTAGTTTAATGGTTTCTCATCAATAGGATCAATAATGGGGTGAGGTACCCCTATCAATATTTAACAAAAATTTTTTATTTTACATAAAACCAAAATCTTGAATGATTTAAGTATATTTTGCCTAACTTTTCATGTCAATATTATTTGACTGTAAAAATAAGCTATTCCTTACCATTTGTACAGAATCCATTACTAAAATATATTATTAACGAATGGTATGTAAAATTAGAGTAGATATACATGTATTTAATTAATATATAGCTTACTCTTTCTCTTGTTTTAAACTACTTTTGCTTTAGGCCACTTATAGTAAAATGAAGACTTGTATGTCCAGCACCAAAATTTTTGAAACTCCCAAGAATGAATTTATTAGCAAAATGGTTGAGTGCAGTCGGAACGCAATTAGAGAAACTAAAGATTGTTTGTCTTATGACCAAAAATATTTCCCAGAATTCGTTTTGGATCTTGCAAAATCGATGGTTAATTATGTGTACGATGACAAAGATTTATTTAAAGGTAAGTGGAGTAAACATAAGCACACAATATCTTAATCCGCGATGGGAGTTGTCTTACAAACGTATAGACTTCTGAATCAAGAGTGTTTAAGTTTAAATATAGTTAAAAACAAAAATTCATTATAAATGAAACAAAAAGTTGTGTTAATATATATTTATATAATTGATGGATTCGACCGTTACTTGATGGAAATTCATTTTATGTAAGAATAAAACACTGAAAACGTTGTTTTCAAAATGTCCACAAAAATTATTTTAAACTTTTATCACTACAGCTGTTTCGGCTAAATGCCTTTCTCAAGTGATTTATTTTTGGCATGCGTTTACACTTTATAGTTTCTAATGAAATAGGTTGAGGAGGGGAGAACTGTTTTTCTCAAGTTGGTCATTCAGAATTATATCTGTGTTATTTAATTTGTTGATTTCCATAGATTCTAACAAAGATAGCTTAAGGCCTTTATTTTCAATGCGAAGAATTTTAATTTCGTCATTAAAAGAAAGATTATAATCTAGAAGGTGAAGTGCGTGTGTAGAATCTGATTTTCTATTATTGAAAGCCCTTTTATGTTGAAATAGTAGAACAGAAATACCTCAATATCATGAATCCACAGCCTCCTAAATTATACTCTTTTATTAAACTACACAAACCGGACGACCCAATAAGACCTGTAGTTTCTTTTTATAAAGCTCCGTCGTATAAACTTTCAAAAAAATTGTAAGAGATTATTTTAGAACACACTAAATTTTCACCTAAATTTACCATAGTTTGATAGCTGGCGACTGATATCGAATTCTGAACTTTCTGTGCTTATTATAGGTAAAAAACTAACAATATATGGAATAGTTAAAAAAGTGTAATAATAACTTTTATGTTGGAGAACTATCATCACTAAGTGTTAGGATAAATTGGCATGAATGTTAAAAAAAAGTGTTTTTAATAAAAATGGAGTTTGATGGAAACATGCAGCAACAGCTGAAAAAGAAACATATAGTAAAAAGAGGAAAATAAGGAAGTAGGTGTAATCCTCAATTAAGCAAATTAGGTTGCGAACACATCAAGGCAGCAAGATCAGGCTAGTAATAGGTACTAAAAGAACAAGTTGTTGGTAGGAATACACCAACTTTTACAAGTTAATATCAGGTCAGAATAACATAGTCTATAATCAACAATAGAGTAATCTAAACCTCTTAATCAGAGGATTAAATTTTTCAACTCTAATATTGTAGACATTTATTATAAATTAAAACAAAATAAAAAATGAATGTAATTTTCTTTATTTATTCACGATTAATTGTGGTTTACTTCCATTCAACAAAAATATCTATAAAAATATATTTTACAGAAATTTATTACCTACTGGTAAAATGTCTGATTTTCATAAATGTGATTTAAATGTAAATAATCTACTCTAATTAAATATTTTTAGATGGGTCCGTAAACTATGTTTATATAAATATGTGTACTTTAATATTATATGGATATGGTTATATTCATCTGCTGATATAGATCACCAGATAGTTTCAAACTAAATCACTTTATAATAATGAAAACAGTGAAGTGCTTATTAATGTTAAATATTCTTTTCCATTTTAGATTTGGAAATTGTTGGTTGCATAAATAACTTGGGTAGATATACAGTACAAATTGAGCATATTAAATGCTTAACCACTGTGGCTCAAAAAACCGGAGACGATGAAAATATTCCTACCTCCCGACAAGAACTCTGCAGGTAAATACATTGCACCTACTGTTCCTACTATTAATTTACAGATAACTAGGTAATATACTTAAGTAATACTATTCGTCATCTTTAATAAATCATTTTTTTTTATTTACAAATTACATCCGCATCCACCATAATGGTTACAGAATTACAAAATTATAGTTTATAAAATATCCCTATAGATTTCAAGAAATTTACAATATTATTTGTTGAAAAATTAGTGCCTGATAAATTACTTAAACTGTTAAAGGTATGTCAAATGCGACACGAAAATTGGCAAAACTAGGGCATTCAATTAATAAATGGTTAATGGTAACTTGTACATTACATGTTTTACAAATAGGTGGATCACTTTTAGACAATAAAAGTCTCGTGTTTCCAATTCGTAATCTCGTTATCACCAATTGATTTCTTCTGTTCCTGGTTGAGAGTTCCAAAGCTCTAACGTCATTTTTAATTTGCTTTAGTGATGTTGGAGAAGATTGCCATTCGTTTTTCCACTTGCCAAAAAACTCGATTCTTTGTATGTAGAATCTGTTTTCTTATTATTGAAAGCCCATTATTGTTCTGCTATACGTTTTTTAAAGTTTCTACCAGTTTGACCGATGTAAGTTTTTGAGCAATGCGGCGACTGCCGCGATAGTCATACTGTCACAGTCATTAGTATTAAGTTGGCATTTAATTTCTTTTTGTCGTCTAGTAATGAAATTTTTAAAAGACCTCTTCTTTGTTTCTAAATGAAGAAGCGATAAGTCGTTTAGTAACCCTCGTATATTAGAGGTAAAGTTAACAGCTTCATAAGTGGACCTGTGATGCCACATGTAATTTCTAGGAAAGTAATAAAATATGTTTCGGTAAGAATTAGTGTCGATGGATTATTTTTGTAAATACCTTGAACTGCGTTTAGTAAACTAAGTGTCAGTTTATGTTCCCCTGTTAATATTATTTTCTTTTTTTTTTTTTTGGAGTTCATAGGGAATATTAGTTTTTTTCAAACAAGGTGGGAGGCATTTGGTTATTCATTGGATCCGGTGTAGCCACCGAAAAAAGTTGAAAAGGAGTGCTCTTTTTTGCCTTTGTATTGGAGGGAATGAATTTACATTTTGTAAATTAGTTTGATTACGATTGCTTTCTGATGGAGATATATATATATATATATATATATATGGGGAGAGATAAGGACATATAAGGAGATAGCGAGTGAAAAAAGTTCAGTTTGGCCAGCTGGTTTATACAAAAATCATTCTTAGTTATCAGTAGACACAATTGTTCTATATGGTGTGTTATCGTAAGTTATTAAGCGAGAGGTTGGAATTAAAATGTTTTCAATATCAGGAATACCGTATGAGACTCTTCAGAAAATAGTTATGTGTGCATTATCATCAGTAAGTTAACCATATTTTACGAATCAAACAGGAGAAGCTATTTGTAATCCGATACCTTTAAGTGCCTTTTCGATTATGAGGTGCGGTATTGTGGTAGATACATTTGATACGAGAATACGTTTAGCAGGGGTAATAAGTCTTCGGCTAGAAACAATTGATGAGTTGATCGTGATATTTTGGTGAGCACTGAGAAGTTCGTTTACTACTACAACGGAGGTTAAATAAATACAAATACGATTATTTGAATTTGAAATTCGAGATGCAATGGTGCTATTTTACTTGGTAACAATGTCACCTACAGCTTTTATATACTTAAAAAGAACATTTAAAATGGCATGTAAAATAATAACTTGAGTTTTATGAGGAAATGAAGGAGGTGGATATTTAGTTAAAGTTGCAGCGACAAAAGACTTGGTGTTCATTGTTATGTTTGTTTATAAAGTTATTTCAGTGTTATTTGAGTGTTACTTGAGATCATGCGGTCCTGGATATCAAAACCACTACACGTAAATTTAATTAATGCAACAGACGTACCAGTAGGACTGTAGATAAAGTGATCGAAAAATAACAGTTACCTTGTATAATGGTACGCCACTGGATAATCAAATTGTTTAATTTCTATAGTATACGATTCACAGTTTAAACCAAAACTAGTAAAACGATGTTGACTCGTTCTCTTTCTAATTAGGAATAATTTTGTTTTACTTAAATTCATTTTTAAACCGATTTTCATAGATTTTTGTTTAACCGATTTTAACAGTGGTCCCTTTTCTTCTTTAACTTATGAGTATTATGTCATCGGCAAATCTTAGATAACTTAAAAATCTGCTATCGATTTTAATTTAACGTTATTTCCAATTTAACTTCTGAATACATGATATAGTACAAGAGTAAATAATTTACAACTAACCATAAAAGGTCTAGTTCTTGAACTAGTTATAATGGAAAACAAGTAATAGACGCGTTAACCAAAACAAAGTAAACGCGTTTAACAAAAAACGACGCCATGATTAATTTTTTTTTTACTTTTTTTAGAAAATTCATACCAGCCACTGAATGTTTCCCAGACACACTTAAACAGCACTGTTCAAGTACTACTAAGATCAACAAGTTCTTAGACGACTACAGTAATGCTATCGCGTCTCCATGTCAAGGATCAACTACAGCTGTTAAAGAATCTAACTATCTTTAAATCCGGTCGAAAGTTCTGTAAAGATTATTGTAAGAAAAATAATAAAAATTAATAAAACCAGTTTTTTTTTGTTTCTGTTACGATTTTTATTCATTTATTTTTTAAAAATTTTAAATTTTCAATTTAAAAAGTTTTAAAATACGTCTATTACGACAAAAAATATCACGTCTATCAGGAACAAACAAAAAGATTGGAGACCTCAGCACAGTGCATCTATTGTCTATGCGATTCAACAGCAAAGACTTATTCTCGATATTTTGTCTAATTGCTACAGGAACAAAAAATCAGAGGAGTAGTGAAAACATGCGTCTTCGGCGAATACCTAGGACAGAGAGTGAACCGAAAGCGTCTTTCTGGTATGAACACTTCACACCGGAAAGTCATTTTTGTTTGTTATTTTAAAACAGTCTGTAGGTCTCAAGGAGTAGCTGTGTTAACATTTAGGTACGAATTATCAGGGTTGGATTAAAGTAATGATTTTTAGTATTGAGTTTTGAAATTAAAAGATTTGATATAGCAAAAATGTGACATTTTTTTCGCATGTGAAATATTGAACAATCGTCTAATCAGGCGAATGCAAACTCTATATTAGGATTTATCAGGTCATCTTTATTTGATAGGCGTAGGAAAGTTACTCATGCATAGTGCAGGTCAAGTGTAGTAGTTCTAAATTTAAAGTTCATGGTGCTGGTATTCATGGTATTTTGTTCAGTCATCTTTATCTCGAACGTTATTTCGATACAATTTTTAATGAGAAATTGGATTCCTAGTATAGAATCGTCTGTTAATTCAGACATTATTATAAGTCAAAGATCAATTTTATAGTCGATATTTCTGATCTAGCTCCTTTGATGAACCATTTGCTAGTTTTGTTCTTCCGGTATAGTTTTTCAGAGTACTTGTATGCCTAAGCCATTCTGTTTTCAGTATAATCTCAACAGTTTCTATGTCAATAAGCGATTTCTAAGTTTTTTGCCTGATTTTTAATGATGCGAAAAGACGACAGTCATTGTTCACTGGTTGTGTAATTGCGAGAACGTATGGTGTCGAATCTTTCTTCACAGACTGGGATGGCTCATTATTTCTTTCGCTTGTTATTCGCTTCCCTGGCACCTTATACAGCAGTGTTTGCTGTAAACTCCATGTTTGCTGCAACGGATACCTAATTTTTTCCATAGGTTTTTGAAAATTTTTTGGATGTGACATAGCATCTTGCATCTAAAGCACGTTCCTTTGGAATAATAAATAATATTCCTTTGGGTTTGTACAATGACACTAGCAGGATTTTCCTTTATAATGTCGTGTCTGCAATTTAATGCTTTGAGAGAAGAAGAGACACTAAATTGGTCCCAATAATTAATATATTTCAACAATTTGTACAAAATTGTCCCAAAAACTACTCACCTGGATATTTCTTGGGCTTAGAAATACAAATTTTGGCGGATTCCAATACGCATTACATGTACAACGCAGAAATATACAGTGACAAAAATTAAAACAAAACTGCAAAATCACTCTTTTCTGATCCCACCGAAGTAGTTTTACGGGTTACTTGACCAATTTATGGCAAGAGACGTAATGTGTCTGGCGATGGCTGAAACACTTTGGTGGAAATGGTTCGTGAATTAATAAAAAACATTTAATTACGTTGGCACAATTAAAAAAAAATAAACGCCAAATTTTACCAGAATTTCTTCCTTGAAGAAAAAGGTCAGAATATTATTCTTTGTTTGGATTCACTTCTGATGTTATTATGGTATATTATGTACCTAAGAAAGGCGAAAGTGTAATACTGATATCTACAATGCACCATGATAATGTTGTTGATGAAAAAACAAAAAAACCCGACATCATTTTATTTTATAATTCGACAAAGACCGGTGTGGATGCCTATGATAAAAAATGTGCCAGTTATTCTGTAGCTCAAAGATGACAAAGATGGCCAATGGGAGTATTTTTTCGTGTTATAAGTATTGCAGGTATCAACTTTCAGTGTGTTATATCAGTTTCTAAATAAAGGATCACAGAAGATACAGCTGAAACAAATAGACGACATCAAAGATATAAACGCGAGCTGGGATAAATTAAAAACAACATTGAAAAAGCAGCAACAGAATCTCTAGGAAAACGCAAAGTCATACTAAACAAAAAAAAAATCAACAATACACCCTGGCTCGGAAAAGAAATAAAAGACAAATAAAGAGAGAAACGAGAGGACTACACGGAGTACAAAACATTAAATACGCCAGAATCCCGAGACAGCTATAGAAGAATCCGAAATGAAACAAAGCAGTTGGTAAGAAGAACAAAAAATAAACATTGGGAACAGTTTACAAAAAAGATGGAAAGCGACTTATACGGTACACAAAAAAAAATATGGAGATTCATAAGAAAACCAACGGAAAGAAATGGCAGAATTAAAGGAATAAAATAACATAGCAAACGAATGGGAAATATACCTGACGGAACTGTTTAAAGCAAAGGAAAATAAAAATCAACACAATAACGTACCTGAATTAAAACACGAAATAAAAATCAGTTTTCAGGAAGTAGAAATAGCCATAAATTCACACAAAAATAGAAAGTCACCAGGACCAGACGGAATAATCAACGAGCTTCTAAAACACGGAGGAGAAAGTATCACCCTAGAGATGACAAAACTTATACAAAAACTAAAATTGCACTGAAAGATACCAGACTCATGGAGAATTAGTATAATCATACCAATGATCAAGAAAGGAGATAAAGAAGACCTCAACAATTATAGAGGTGTAAATCTACTGAACACCGCACTTAAGCTTACCACAAAAATCATAACCAACAAAATCAGTAAACTAACAACTGTATCAGATAAAACAACAAGGGTCCAGATCTGGAGGATACGCGTAGACGCCGTATCTGTACTAAGGCAAATCACAGAAAAGGCCATCGAGTACAATAAACTAGCATATCTATGTTTTATAGACCTGACAAAGACTTTCGATCGCATCAAAGTTGAAGACGTGTTACACCTACTGTATAAAAAAAACATGCCAATAAATATTATACAGACCATCGAAAACAGCTACTTTTATAATCGAATACAGGCAAAGGTAAAGGTAAATGGAAAACTAACACAGTGTATACCAGTACAAAGCGTAGTCAGGCAGGGTGACTCGTTAAGTCCACTTTTCTTTAATATAATTATGGACTAAATTATACAAGCAGTACGTAAAAGTTATAGCTACAGAATGAGGATCAAAGAAATCAAATATTATGTTACGCAGACGACGCAGCATTAATCGCCGAGACAGAAGACGAACTCCAAATATTAACACATATCTTCAATACACCAGCCAAGAAATACAATATGATAATATCAGCAAAAAAAACAAATGTATGACAACATCAAAATACCAACTACGATGTAAAATCGAAATTGATGGAAAGATAATAAAGCAGGAAGTAAGGTTTAGATATCTGGGAATAGATATAACTAGTTACGGAGATGTTGAACAAGAAGTACGACAACAAAGCGTAAAGAAAGTGAAGCAGCGGAATCTCTTAATAACACAATCTGTAAGAACAGACACCTAAGACAAGATACAACAACAAGACTCTATAAAGAAGCAATAAGACCTATACTAACATACACGGCGGAGTCAAATCCTGACAAATCAACAACAGATATAAAAATACTCCGACGAGTATCAAGGAAAAGTCTGTTGGATAGGAAGAGAAGCGAAAACATAAGCAGAGCATGCAATATAGAAGACATAAATGCATGGGTGAAAAAAAGGAAACAGGAGTGGAACAAATACATTATTAGAATGACAGAGAATAGGATAGTACGAAGAGCATGAAATAAGTCACCAAATCGACGAAGAGGTATTAGCAGACCAAGAAAAAGATGGTGCGACAATTTAAACAATTTAGGAGGCTAATATTGAAGAAGAAACAGGCTTTAAAGCCCACATACAAGAAGGAAGAAGAAGAAGAAAAAATAAAGGAAATTCTATCCCTCGGGAAAAATTCCTAAAAGAATTAGCCCAAAGATTGTATATTACACACATAAAGAAAATAATATATAACTTCAATGTACCCTGACAGATTCGAGCTATTGCGTATTCCTTAAACCAATGAGAATTAAAAAAGAAAAAGATGTCATTTCTGTCCAGCCAAAAAAGATAGAAAAACAAACTATGTTTGCACAGAGTGTAAAATGCTTAAGTAAGTATGCAAAAAATGCAAAAAATAACTTCAATTTTTGTTTAAACGATCTATGGTACTTCGTTTTGTAATATTAGTTTTAAATAAAAAATTTGTTTTTCTTTATATAAAAAATGGGTCGTATAGACCCACTTATAGTACTTATGTAATTACTTTTAACTAGCAGTTAAGGGTTAAGTACGTTTCTGCATTATTTGTACATGCTTAAACGTTTATGTGTGAGTGAGCGTTTATGTAGTTTGTTTGTGTGTTGCATGTGTATTGTGTATAATTAAATATGATGTGTCTCGGTGTTCTTATTCGGCTATTGTTGATATATTCGTGTTGTCGACTTCTTCTTTTAGTATTGGCAACGAAGAGCTGCCAGATTCTGCTGATACGTTTGCTACACATTTTTTTTCAATAAGTAGGATGATTGCTGCTTCTTTGAGTAGTTTTTGGTCTATATCTTTTAAAATGATTGATGATCTGTCAAAGCTCCTGTTTTTGATGTATGTTTCATGCTCATTTATCCTGACACTTAGTGGTCCTGCGGTTTTTCCCAAATGGAAATTGTAGCACGAAGATACCACAAAATAGCAGTATTAGGACCTCATCATAGTTTCTTTCTTATTCTTAACTGTTTTTAAGTGTGCTGTATTATTAAGATGGTCCATTTAGGTTTTACAAGTATGAAAGCAATAAGTTCATACCTAGTGCACAATGTAAAGCCTTAAATGTAAATAGATGTAGCATGTTGCCTTTAGTAGACAGTTTGTAATAGTAACTTTTAGACACGGAATTGTCATGTAGGTTTGAGCAAGGTAAAATACGCCTTAACATTGTCTAGTATGATTATGTTGATCCCCTCTCATCAATATGTACAGCTGAATCATCATTAGCAGATCCAGAAAAATTTCTTATTTATTTTTATTTATTTCCTGAGATATAAAAATATAGTTTACATTAATAAGACCTGGAAATACCACAAAAGTGTGAAAAATAAAGTTGATAACGTATTCTTGAATAAGCAGATAGATAATTATATGATTAAAACAAAAAAGTGCATATAAGAAATTATTATATTAGGCACACCTTGTATAGTGCATTATGTATAAAGTTGCTTGTTTTAACACAATTGTCATCTTATAAATAACAAGCTTATATTCTTCAAAATAAATCCAATATTAGCCAATTTATTCTTATTTAGAAGTCTAAGGTTATCATCGTACCACAAATTTATAAAATATAATACTATGAATTATCTACTAAAATTCCCATAATTATTATTTTATCAATAGGTCAAGTATTTAAAAGCATATATAAATAC
Source organism: Diabrotica undecimpunctata (assembly GCF_040954645.1). Lineage (NCBI taxonomy): Eukaryota > Metazoa > Arthropoda > Insecta > Coleoptera > Chrysomelidae > Diabrotica > Diabrotica undecimpunctata. Next base: position 103,864,230 of record NC_092806.1, read on the forward strand.
AGCTTGGTTGAAGAGATCAAGTGAACTGAAAGTAGCTGTGATAGTGACGAGTTCCAAACTGCATTACGATGAAGTGGATAGTGTTAACAGTTGTTGTAGTTCTTGGTAAGTATTCCTTCAAGAAAATCAAGAAAAAGTTAAATTAGAGTATAAATAAAAGTTATTTTGTTTTACTTTAAATAATTACCACCAAAAAGTATATTATTATAATAAAATAGTAATAAATTTAGAAAGTTTTCAACTATTAATTTTTAATATAATTTAGTTATTAATTTTAATTAAATTTAAGATAAAAAATAAGTTACACATTGCGTCGTATGAGTAAAGAAAAATATTGCTTCTTATGCAACTAAAATACTTTTTTTGCGCGAGAAACAATTTCTACCTTTGTGCAGATATACAACTAACTTACATTTAGTATAGTTAACATTATATTTAAATATACAGTCATTTTAACATTGCAATCTGCAACGGTTCAAATCAGAGCCCAGTAGCGTTTACAATGATTTAATCTTTTTGAATATTTGCGTATGTAAAGGTTAGCTGGCAGTACTGAGAGTTTTTTCTTTAGTTACCGGACTTTTGACATCGCTTAGAGATAACGAATATAATTATGTTACCACTTTGTTATCTTCAACCTAGGGTCAATATTAAACTATTATTTTTCACTGTGTAATATTATGCACCATATTGCTTAATGACATAGTCCCAACTCTTTTGAATCCATAAGGCTTGTAATTGATTACCGTTATTGTATACAATAAAATAGCATAAAATACAATAATACAATAAACAAGTATTTACCTTATGCACAGTGTACTCTTTATATTTTAGGAATATTTACATATGTAAATTTTTTTTGTCGACTCACCTAAGTATGTCGCAATTTGTTTCTTTATTTTTTGTACCTTTTTCTAAGACCACAAAATATTCTGTGAAGGATACATTTGTAGGTTAGAACCATTTAAACAACTATTCGAAAATAAATTATGATTTTTATCTAGGTAGATTATACCGATTAGTTTGATAACCGAGTAAGACCCAGAGATTATTATTTTGTTGTAACATATATGTTACAATGGGTTTTCTACTTGATAACGGATTCAATTTTCCTCCATGCGCATAGAAAGGCGGCTGAGACTAATATTTTGGTCACTACGGTTGACTCCTCTTGAGTTTACATTATACATATGAATATACCAGTTGATGTTGTTCTAATTGGAATTATAAATAGTACTAGTATCACAGATGAAGATTCTCTATTTTGTTCATATCTGGAGCGTTTTCTTCTCTTTCGAAAACAAACCGTTTTACCAGACGAGTTGTATACGATTATTTTCTCTAACCTTGCCGGTGCTAAAAATCTTTTTTCGTCAGTTTTTGCGTAAAGGGAGTACAGATACAAAAGTTGACAAAAACGAAATGTAATTTTTCATCGGGCCATTTTTTTCTTAGTTTATCAAAATATTGCAATACAACATTAAACTCCGACTTCATAATCTGTACATATTGTACCAATATAAGATAATGATTCTTGACATGGTTTAAACTAGCAAGTATTGGCAACAATTTTATCATCATTCTCTCTTTGCCTATATCCCTATGCGGAGTTGGCTTCCTTGATTACATTTCTTTATAAGTTTTTATCTTGGACCGACATGTCCTGTCTAAGCGTCTCCCTTAGGCCTTTTTTGGTCTTTCTCTCCTACTACTTCCAGGAACCCACAGATCAGTAATTCTTCGTATTGGGTAATCTACTTTGAACATGACCGAACTATCTCAACTTATGCTCCCTCATCTTGGCAACAATTGGTGCCACCCCTGGACTAGCCAAAAATTTATATACCATCCCATAAATTGTAACTGTATCTTATCTTTTTTCTATCGATAAATATATTACATAAGTACTCTTCGAAATAAGGAACATTGCCTCATCTATAGAATGCAGTTTATTTAAAAATTTGTACTTCATAAACTTCTTAACGACCGGATTCAAATTTTCAGTAACAAAAACATCAGGTATAGTCTTCTCCAAAAAGGTCTCATCAATGCCCCCTACATTAAAATTATACAACACTACGCTACCATTTAAACCAACGGCAAAGTTCTTAGGTATGTGGTTTGATCAAAAACTTACTTGGCAAGAACATATAAAACAAACAGTTTTAACATGTCATAAAAGACTGAATCTAATGAAAACATTGGCAAACCGAAATTGGGGATCAGATCAGGAAACTCTGTTGAGAATATATAAAACACTAATTAGATCTAAATTAGATTATGGATCAATTGCATATGCATCTGCTTCAAAAACACTACTTAAAAAACTTGACAGCATACACAACGCTGGTATTAGAATTGCACTCGGAGCCTTCCGGACAACTCCCTCCGAAAGCATACTGAGCGAAGCCGGCGAACCACCTCTAAATTACCGAAGAATGTACTTAGCTCTAGCGCATGCTACATCTATAGCCTCAAATATAAAAAAACCCCTCTACTGTAATACTTTTAGTAACAAATATATTAATTATTACAATAATAAGCCCCGTGCTCCCAAACCTTATTACGAGAGAATCCGATTATATAGCTCCAGACTGAACATTCAATTCCCAACAGTATTTCAAACGAATACCAATAACTATCTACCTTGGACTATTGAACAGCCCAAAGTCATTACAGCGTTAAGCATATATAATAAACATGAAACTAGTCCTATTATTTTTAAAGTTAAACTAAATTCAATCCTAGATCAACAATACAATGAGTGGATTAAAATTTATACAGATGCATCCAAAGGGGAACTTGGCGTTGGAGTAGCAGTGGTAACCCCAAATGACACTTTTCAATTTAAACTTCCTCTAAATTCAAGCATCTATACTGCAGAACTATTTGGTTTGCTCAAAGCCATCAAGCAAGTAAATATTAAGAACATCCCTTGTTGTCTAGTCCTTTCTGACTCTCTCAGCGCAGTCAAAGCTATGCAAAATGTATACCCTAAACACCCCATTGAGAAAATTATCAGGGCCGAATTAATGAAAGCTCAAGAAAATTTCAGAAGAGTCCACTTCCTATGGATACCATCTCATATAGGCATAGAAGGGAATGAAGAAGCAGATACTAGTGCGCGTAACGCTATCACCAGTGACGTATCAGAAACAGAGTGTCGGAGTATCGCAGGCGATCTAAAAGTTTATTTCAAAAATAAGGTGTTAAGTGCGTGGAATCGGGAGTGGAGTGACTCTAGTTCGAAACTCAGAACCATCAAAAGTGATATTTTTTCATGGAAGTGCACAGCCAGAAGTAGAAGATGCCAAACTATTATTACACGTCTACGACTTGGACACTGTAGGTATACTCATGCCTATCTCTTCTCAAATAGTGAACCACCAAAATGCGAAGCATGCAATACAGTAGACAGTATAAAGCACTTCTTGATAGACTGTCCTAAATATGTAAATCAAAGACAGTCTTACAATTTGCCAAATAACCTGAAAGCACTACTCAACAAAAGTTTAGTTCCGGACAATTTATTAGGTTACTTAAAATGTATAAATATGTTACACAAAATTTAACTTAATTAATTGTTACAAATGTTCAATTGTTCACAAATTGTAATTAATTGTTACAATGATTGACTGTTACAAACGTTAATTTAATATTATTACAAATGTTACAGGAGTGTCGCTAATAACCTTTGGGTGGATGCGACTTTGTTTCTTTAAATAAAAAAAAAAAAAACTTCTTAATATTTGAGTTAACAAACAGAGGCCTGACTTTTGTATACTTATCTCCTTGTTGAGGTACAAGTTATCTGTCAGTTCAAAATTTTATATAATAAATTTAAATTTATCTCGTGTATGAGAATCCCGTCCCAACTTAATTGTAAGTATCTCTTTCACGTCAACAAAAAGTTCTCCTGTTCAGATAACCGCTCAATATTAGAGTTCCCAAAAAAGCTTTGACCTCATACACCGGAACTTATTGTTGGTGATTCTTCTGTTTACAGAAGCATACCGATTATTTTCTGATGTTATAAGCTTTACAAGTTGTTCATTAAAGAAATGTGAAAACCAGTTATGGGGACTTTTAGAACCATCTTGTGTTTTGTGAAATTCTTTTACAATGTTACATTGAAATTCTGTCAAAATGTTGTCTTCTACCCAGTGGTAGAATTTCTGGTCTTTAATTTCAATGTTAGTGTTGGTAGTTTTTTAAAAATATTTTAAAAATTTTCAATTTGTCGAGGAATTACTTTAACAATCCATCATGTTATAAAATTAAACAAAACATATAGAGCTTTCCAAGTTCTGGATATTTGGATGCTGCTAGAAATATATAATTATTTTCACAGTTATTGCTCAGTGTTAGTTCCTTCCATAACGATGAAGCCTTATTATTATAAATTATATATTAAATTATAAAAAAGCAGTACAAAAGTGCAAAAATACTGCACGAAACATTTTCTATTAACCCGCCAGCGGACGGGCGAAATAAAGTTACATAAACATTATAGATGAGGTCTTAAATGACAAATTTCGAAGAATAAAAAAATTAAATAAATTTTCTTAAACTATCTATCTGTTGTGTATTTTTATAATAGTAGAGTTAACTGTTTTAATATAGTTCTGAAGCTATTTTCTTGTGGCATTTTAAATTAATTAATATTAGTTTAATACTAATATTAATTAATATATATATATATATATATATATATATATATATATATATTAATACTAATATTAATTAATATATATATATATATATATATATATATATATATATATATATATATATATATATATATATATATATATATATATATATATATATATATATATATATATATATATATACAAGGATTTCTACAGTTTTCACTGTATTCCTTCACTCAACCGTTTTCTCCAATTTTTCCTGTTTAGCCATTCCCCTTCCTGTAGGTTTCTTCTACTCATTTCTTCGTCCACCTCATCTCTGAAAGATCTTCGGGGTCTGCCTCTCTTTCTTCGTCCTATCGGGCTCAACTCTGTTATTCTATTTATCCACCGATTTTGGTCTGCTCTTCTGACATGTCCGTACCATGTTAATCTCTTCTGTTCGGTGTAGTCTATTATGTCGGAGTTCATTCCCATTCTCCTCTTAATCCCCTTGTTATTTATTCTGTCTCTTCTTGTTGCTCTGCAGCTTCTCCTTAGGAATTCCATCTCTGTTTCTCTTATTTTGTTTTTGGTTTTCTTATTTATTGTCCAATTTTCACACCATAAGTGAGGATACTTCTTGTCATGGTATTATATATTTTTTTCTTTGTTTTCATGCTGATGCTCTTATCCCATAGTACTGGGTTCAATTTTCGTATGCAGTCTCTTGTTTGTCCTAGTCTATTTTTTTTTATTATTAGTATTAAATTAGTTAATTAATATAATTACAATATTCAAGATTTTTCGCATTTTTGAATTTTTATCTTATTTTTAGTTTACAACAAAATTAGAAACGATAACTCGAAAGCATCTATTCTATTTATAAGAAACAAAAATAGCGGTGTAATAAATAACACACAACAAATTAAACAAAAAAGTTCATACAGAAAATATCGGTAGTCAATTTCGGTCAGCATATTTCCCACGGCATGCTGTTATGTATCGTGCTAATTTATTCAAATAATATTTGTTGTAAACCTTCTGTCGAGAATAAAAGGAATGCACACACTTGTACTAAACGACTAGACGTAAACAATAAAAGCAATGATACGCAATGAGTCGATGTTTGACCGCCAAGTGAGAAAGACGTGTTTTAACCTTTAACTACTCGCGCATCAAGTTATAACATAAGTACACGCGTGGCGTACTTTATACACCACTAGAGAATACACTTAAAAACAGCGGTTTTGTTTTTTTTTTGAAAAAATACAATTAGTTGTCTGTTATAAACTTTATTTATTAACATATTAATAATATTAAACATTTTGAGTAAGTCATATAGAAAGAAATTGTTATCAACAAATTTTTTGAAACTAAATAGGTATACACAATACTACTATAAGAAATAACAGTCAAAATGATAAATATTTATCACACGTTATCTAAACTGTCATCTTTATTTTGACATTGTGTGCAAGTGACAACAGCAACAGAATGATCCTTGCAGACTGATCTAAGACAAATGCTGCAGGTTATCGTTGTAGTCCTGTTTTTCTGTCTACCACAAGAAAAACACCTTCCTCGTACTTTGGCTGGTGGTTCGTCATTCGGTTGATCGATTTGAGGCTGCTTATATGTATTTAGAAAAAGCCTTATGTTGGATGGCAAAGTATTTATTTCAGCTCGTTCTGAAAGATGTGGTTTCATCAATGATATCGATAAAGATTTTAAAAAATTTCTTCTAAACTTAGTTGGACTGTTGGAGTGAGCAAAATTATACAATATTTGACTATTTATTCCTGCCACATTCAACATCTGAAAAAATATAACTAAAGGCCACCTACGGGTACGTCTTGCTACAGAATACGTAGAGCACATTTTATCTACGGTGTCAACGCCACCTTTGTGAGAGTTATAGTCCATAATAATACTAGGCTTATTAGTGACCTGATCTATAGAAGAATCATAATGCATTGTGGAAAGTAAAATGACCGCTCTGTTCTTTTTTGGTACAAATGACACAAGTGTAGCTTCCTGTTGAAACCCAAAAAGGGATGAACCTTCTATTCGACTTTTGTTGGGTAAAAAATTTTTTGGGATCTCTCTCTTATTTTTTTTTAATGTTCCAACTATTGTAGTCTTCTTTTTTAACAGATCTGTTGCTAACCTGTAACTGGTGTACCAGTTATCACAAGTTAGATTGCGGTATTTTCCGTTCCATTGTTCAACCAATCGTTGGGTAATATCCTCTGGCTTATTGGATTTTTTGTAAGGCCCATCTGGTTGTTGCCCACAGTATAACTCGATACCGCTCACATAAAATGTTTGTGAGTCACACAATACAAACGCTTTTATCCCATATTTCGCTGGCTTATTTGGGATATACTGTAAAAAGCTGCATCTCCCTCGAAAAGGAATAAGCATTTCGTCAATTGTCAAATGTTCACCTAATGTATAGCTATTATAACAATTGTCGGAAAAGCGGTCAATCATAAATCGTACAGGGGCAAGTTTGTCAGTAGCTTTTCTTTGAGGTCTTGTTTCTTTATTGTCGAATCTAAGAGCACATAAGAGAAACAAAAATCGGTTGCAGCTCATGCAAGCTCTGAAAATTTCTGAGCCCGTTCCATCAGTTGTCCACAATTCCAAAAAATGTGTATGACCTTGTTTTTTAAGCCCTGTTAGAAACAAAAGTCCTATCAATGCCATAATTTCAGATTTGGTTGTATTTCTGGCGTCTCTTTCGCGATTGTAATTCGGACGCATCTTTTCTATTTGCATATTGGTACAAACAACAATATTTTCAATAATGTCATCAGTAAATAGTTTAGTGAAAGCACTTGCCTCATTTGTAATATCTTTAGCGTACGCTTTGGGTCCAGGAAGTACTTTTACAATGTTCGTTTTGCTAGTTTTACTAAACTTACTTTTCAAAGAAGACTTATACCATTTTATTCCATCCTTGCCTTCATAGAAGTCTTCTGAACTCAATTCATCTTCATTTTCGCTAGAAGTTTCACTTGATTCTCCATTCGAGTCAGAACTAGGTTCTTCGTTAAAAATAACTTCTTCGTCCGAAGTATCAGGATCTCCCCCAATTACCTCTTCATCTTCTTCTCGAAATAATGCATCAGCGAATGCTTGGAGTTCAGTATCAGTAAGTCGATTGGGATTTCTAACTGGAATCTGATCCCTGGAAAAATAAAATTACTAATAAAATTTTTTATCTACATGAGAAATAGCATTCTTTATAAAGAAAAATTAATTTTGTGCCATATTTATTAAAAATCAATTGAACGATTATACTTACATTACTGCACGCGTGGCGTATTTTGTACACCACCGGGAACAACAAATAATAAACGGCTAATTACGACCTTCTCAGAACGCCGATTTTACTGAAACTAAAACCAGTTGTAAAGCACATTCCAGTGATAGGTTAGATACATAAACAGGGTCGGTCTTTAAATTTTTAAATATATTTGTAGTACAATTATTAAATTTGGCGTACAAAATACGCCAGCGCGTGTAGTTAAAGGTTAAGCACTCATTTATCGTGCTAGTTAAACAGTAATTATTGAAGTAAATGTAATAGTAATTAAGTAAAAAACTAAGTGAAAGTGATTTGTATACTGAATATTGGAATCATGAGTAGATAAAATATACTTTTTTCATCTATTTGGATACATATATTTAAGTAAATCACTGCAATCGGTTGTAAGTATTATCCAATTTCCAAGAACTGGTATCACAGCGAAAGCTGTAAAACAGCAAAAAAAGCAGATGAACTGATCCGCTTAGCATCCTTCAGCCAGGAATCCATTCTTATTAATGAGGTTTCTTCTGGTAACTTCCAGTCAGAAATAAAAAATAAAGTGTTGAGTGCGTGGCGCAATAAGTAGAGTGCATCGCAAGGTAAACTCAAGAAAATCGAACAATTAGTAAAACCGTGGCTCCAACCCACAGCGAACAGACACGACCAAGTGAGAATAGCGCGTTTGCGGCTGGGACACAGTGATTTGACACATAAACGCTTCTTTGCGCCGACTGTGCCGCCAATGTGTGAGAATTGTCAAGGGACAGTAGGGACACTCACCGTGGAGCATATACTAACTCGGTGCAAAACATATGAAGCAGCAAAAGGGAAGCACACTATCCCAAATAATATAAAGGAGGCCTTAAGAAAAAACATGAACACTAAAAAAACACAATAAGCTTTCGTAAAGACTCAGGACTGTATCAATTATTGTAATTTTTTCAAACTTTACCTGTATTATATTTTTTAGGTCGTTAATAACCCATGTGGTTGCAGCATAAAGAAATAAAAAAAATGATACGCTATCACATCTAACAGTTCTTTTGTAATTAAAGAGTTCTATGAAGGTTATTGTATATAATACATGACGTAAAAAGTTATAAAAAAAAATTACATTCGGTCGGGTGAGAACAGTTTCGGGGAACTACAGCTAATTTTTAATGAAGATTATATATATATATATATATATATATATATATATATATATATATATATATAGATATATATATATATATATATATATATATATATATATATATATAATCTTCATTAAAAGTTAGCTGTAGTACATATATATATATATATATATATATATATATATATTATTGTGATTTTTAAAGTCTTGGTGCGCCAAGCAATAATTAGCTAATTAATTTTTTTGATTAATTAAAATTATTTAAATGATATGATTATGACTCTATCACAATTTTTAATTCTTTTATCTCAGGGTTAAATTCGTGCTTCAATATCTATGCTATTGCATGTGAAAGGTAAGGTCCAGAAAATACCGGAATAATAAAAAACACATATGATCTAACACTATATATTGAAATAAAATAATGAAATAATTCACACTCAAAAGTTTTCAATAAACAAATCTCATATAAGGACTCTCAAAATTTTGTTCTACGTACGTGAACAATCAAAATTTATGGTACAAACAATATTAATTGAAAACTCAAAATCCCAAACTATTCTAACTCTCCTAATCAAAATATTTATATCCTTTCTAAATTACGAGTAAAAATTGTGTTATCTATAAAAGAAAAAAAAACTGCAGAAAACAAAAATATCTCTCTCTGATGATGAGTGGTCCAAATCCTTGTTCCTTGTAGACTGTATTATCTCCTCTCAACCGCTCCCTATGTAATCAGCAATCTTACACAGATTGTTGCAAGTATATCGTCCTTAATGATCTCCTTCAAAAGCACAAATCATTCAAATTATGATAGCCTTTCTCCTCTCGATAAACTGAATCTCTCGTTGGCCCGAGTGAAAATTGACTCTTGGAATATCTTCTCTTTACGATAAACTGAATCTCTCGTTGGCCTGAACAGTGACTCTTGGAATATAAGTAGAGAAATATGACTTACAATATTTTGCTGCTTTAGCTTCTGTCAGATACACTAACTCCACAAAAACTCACTAACATTCAACACTACTGCTTGCTACATTTCAGGAACAGCCAAAGAACAATCACTGTTCCTCTTACAGATTTGGAAAACCAACTCACTATATCTTTTCTCTCTCCTCAATCTCGCTAAACTTTTTCCTACAGACTTATCCTACCTTTTTCAATCTCCGCCAATCACAACTCGTCACAATTCCCCCATTTTTTCATTTCGATAACAAACAAATTTTTACCTATACTTATAAATTTCCTAAAACTTATTTACAAATAATATTTTTCTATAATTCTTAAAAACTAACAAAAACCACTTTCTATAATCCCTTCTATTGTCTTTAATCACTGCATTAATGTATTTTGAAAAACCCCGTTCATTATCTGTGGCTTTCACTTAAACTTATGCGGGTCACTCAAGTATAACAAAGAAATAATTTATGCAAAGCTTACACTATGTTTAGTACAGGAAATCCAAGGATTTAATAACTTTCCTTCTCCGAAATGTTTGTTGGATATTATCCTACTTATCTGAATTATTTTAATGTTTTTTTTTGAACTTTGAAATATTTTTAAACAAACCAATATTTTTCTTGATTTTACATATCATAACAATATATATATAGCGCATAAAGGTATACAAAGAAAATACACGTTCGATCGGGTGAGGCATGTGAGACCCATTGGTGAAAATTTTTTTATGATTAGAAGAGGGTTTCAATGTTATTAATAAAAAAACTACTAAGTTTTGTTGTACTTTCATATGAATGAGGCCCACCACTACTAGTGAAAATACTATTTCAAATTGAAAATACTATTTCAAAATGAAATAGTATTTTTACTTTTTTTTCATTTTTTCTTGATTAATAACGTCAATTTAAGTAAGATGTTTATTTATGCAATTTTCCGGTAAGCTTATATATTTATTTTAGGTTTGGCCAATGCAGAGGAAGTTTCCGAAAAGAGAGCAGGTAATAAATGTTTTTTACACAATATAAATATTATAGTCAACGAAAATATATCTTATTATGTGTCCGTATAATAAAAAGGAGAGAATATACTTCTGAACAAAAAATTTAATAAACGGCCTTTATAATTAGGATACATTTTTTTCAATGGTTGTATTGTATAATTTTATGTCATACTAGTGTATTATTGTGTTTTTATTGCTTAGTTACCAACTACGTAATAGTATACTTTATGTCCAGCACGCATATGTTCTACACGGTTTTCTGTCATCCAGTGCTGTAATTTTTCATATTTCTTGTCGTAGGCATCTCTTGACTTATGTGGTAGTAACTTTTGCGTTGCTTTTTCTGCTTTTTTTTAAATTTGGTTAGGGATCTCAAAAATATCTTGCATTTTGACGGTTTAGTTTGACACGTTTGACAGCATTTCCGTAGCGTAGCAACATAACATAACATATTTATTTGTAGGTGCAATACCGAACTAGTATGACGTATAAGTTTGTATGCACCGCGGGTATAATAGATGTATATGCCCTCGGGCGCTTTACAAACCCTCGGGCCAGAGGCCCTCTGGTTTGTAACATCGTCGCCCTCTGGGCATAAACATCTATTTAATACCCTTGGTACATAAACAACTAAAATATCGATATTATGGATTGGCTTTAATATGTACTTTTAAACAAATTAGACACATTCTACGATATCTTATAATGGTTTGAGTAAGTTGGAACTATAAGAAAAACTTTTTATTTCTAATCGTGTTTCTACTGCAGATAAAAATTACTTATTATGGAAAGCAACTAGGAAATTTAAAATCCACAACTTCACAATTCCAGTCTATCTAGTCGAAATGGTCATAAAAATGATGGCTCCAATGAAAGTAGCTTAAGAACGTAATACTAACATTAACCCCAAAAACTACTGGAATTACTGAAATTTCAGCTGGCTGGCTAAGAAAACTACCATAAAAGGCAATCATTATGCTAATAATATTGAAAGCATGTTTAGGTTAAAAACATGTTTTAAAATGTTTTTATAACATGTTTTTACAACATCTGAATTGTAAAACAATTCAGATGTTGAGAAAATTAGAAAAATGAGCGGAACAAACAGATTGAAATAGATTTATCTTGATATTGCCATCCCGATATAAGCTATTTGTCTAACTGTTAATAAAAATAATTAAACCTTTAGTCAACAAACCTGATTTTCAATTCGGATTTACAAACAGTCATTCAATAGTACAACAAGTACATAGAATAACAACTGTTATTAAAAAAACTTAAAGAAAAAGAGTAATATGATGAAAAAGACAGAAAAGATTTGATTTTACGTTCAAAGCGTCTATGTATCTATTGATAATTATTTCGACTTAAAAAGTCTCATCAGAATAGTTATTCATAGCCGTTCTTAACGTGAAAAATAATCTTCTCTGTCTTATTAGAAGCAACAATAACATGACTTCATTATGGACGCAATAGCGACATCTGATAGAAAAATCGCTAAGATAGTTTCGAAATAAATTCAGATTTCTGCTTTAATCTGGAGCCTTCTAAAAATTGCAAGACATGGCCAGACGATGATAAAGATATTAAAAAGAGACATGGGGAATCTAAAATTTGCATTCCACGACATGTCTATTCATCTAGGCAGAAATCATAACGAATTTGTTTCTCGTACTCATACAGAGTAGATCCGAATAAAATGAAAAAGACAGAAAAGATTTGATTTCACGTTCAAAGCGTCTATGTATCTATTGATATTGAGCAAGTTATTGCTCTAATCGAAAATGTACTTAGTCAGCGAGCTGTTTCTAGACAATTGGATATGACAAGCGCATCGGTTCGAAGAGTGTGCCAACGTTATAAGGAGGCTGGATCCTTTCATAGGCAACCTGGAACCTGGTGAATAGTCCAAAACTTACTCCAGCTCATCGGCAAACACGCCTGCGTTTTGAACAGGATCATCGGAATTGGACGTTGGAACAATGGGGATCTGTTCTGTTCTCAGATGAGACCAAAATATGCCTCTATGGTAGCGACCGAAGAAGAAAAGTGTACCGGAGACCAGGAGAGAGATTTGCAGAATGCTGCTTTGAAGAGCGGAGTGCTTATGGGGGTGGTTCCTGCATGATCTGGGGTGCAATTTCTATAGGAGCACGAACCGATCTTGAGTTCATTCGTAGGGACGACTGTGTTCACGGAAGAAGAGGTTTAACTGCTGCCAGATATATCGGGGAGATTTTAGCAATTCATGTGGTACCTTACGTCGACTACGTTGGAGACGAATTTATCTTTATGCAGGACAATGCAAGGGCACACACCGCAAGAATCGTGCAAGATTACATTGCAGAAGTCGGTTTTCAGGTTATAGACTGGCCAGCAAATAGTCGTGACCTAAATCCGATCGAACATTTATGGGATGAGCTAAAGCGAAGAATTTGAGCTAGACTTCATACCCCAGACTCGATCCCAGAGCTTATTCTTGCAGCAGAAGAAGAGTGGCTTAACATCCCACAAGCAACAATAGCAAACTTGATTAGATCTATGCCTAATCGTATAAGAGATGTTATTAGGGCAAGAGGAGGTCATACCCATTATTAAAAAATTAAGTGTTAAGTTTTAAATTGTCAATAACCCTATTTATGTTAATAATAAAAAAACTTAATTTGCTTAATGAATTCATTTCACTATGTTAAACATAGGAAGCCGAAATATGTTTTCATAAATTTATACATTAACAAATATGTCCTTAGTTCTTAGAAGAACCACCAGACAAGCCCTAGGATCCATGGGAGGTTCATTTTTAGCACAAACTGAGAGGAATATTATCAATAATTGTAAGAAAAATGGACTATCCCTTTCAGGTGCCGACGATCTACAGGTAAAATTTCAAATATTAATTGGGAAGTTTCAACAACACTTTATTATTGAAAATTGATTTTTTTAATATGGTCATAATAGACAATGGAATTATATGTGCTCATAAATAAACTTTGGTTGAGTTAAGAATTTAAATATTTGCTTATGTATTTAAAAATATATTTTAGTTTTACAAAAATTTATTAAATGTAGAACAACCAATTTAAAATTCGTTTAAAAAATGAGAAAAATGTGTGGCACTGCTAGAATTTTCAGAAAATCTCTAGCTCTACCAGCACACTGGATCAGTGATTTTTCCCTTATTACTTGTTAAAATTATCAAATTTGAGATTTTAGTTTTACGAGATTTTATGTCATCAAATCGTCACAAGAGTTGTTTCTTTTGTTATTTTTATTTCGGTTCTAATAATTTCTTTAGGTACTCTTGTTTTACTTATTCTTTAAATAGTTATTACGTAACATCAACTCTTAATACTTTCAATATATCTTCTGGTTAAAAATTATCATTTTCTTTTTCAGCGACAAATTTATGTTAATTACTTTTTCTACCAGATAACCAGTCTTTGATTATCTACTTGTGGGATAATCTAATCTTCATAAATACGTCGGTTGTTCTTATTATCACCGTTTAGGGTAGGTTTTTTAGTTATACCTCTTTAGATTTATTGAAATTTTTCAACAGTCCTGTCTTCGCATTCTCTTTCCATAACTTTGTATCTATGTTGGGTCTGTGATATTTTTTATAATAACTGCATAATATTATAAGTATCTGCTGGTTACATTTTTAACATTCACCCATTTATTTTTATTAAATGCAGATTGCTTTTCGATTTTATAGCACTCCTGCTACATAAGCCTAATTTATTCCTAAGTTTACTGTTTTGCAGTCTCTATGGAATTAATGAAGAAAGTACCTAAATTTTTCTCCTTTACGCCGCTTTTTGCTTTAGCGAGCAATACAAAATCGTCTTTATATGCTAATAACTAATAATATTTAATACTTGACTTGCTTTCTATGGCTAATATTCTTTTTTTATTACCCACACAAAGACCAGATTTGACAAGAATGTTGAGAGTGGATTACCTGGTTTATTCACTTCTTCCTTGTAACTCTTCTTATGTGTTTACATATTATTGTACATTTATCTCTCTTTAAGTTTATCATTTTAAGCTTTCAGTCCAAATTCTGTTGATAACTAATTCATTTGATACGCTATATATTGGGGCAGTCAGATAAGTAGTTACCCTACAAAAGAAATACGAAAATTTTCGAAAAGTGACGATTTATTTTTCAACATAGTCTAATTCTAGCTCGATACATTGACTTGAAACAGCAATGCTCCAACTTCTTTAACTTGTCTGAAAAATACGAAAATAGTCACCGTACTCAGCATTCAATTGCTCTTTTAAGCGCAAAGAGCGCTCAATAAGCGCTCTTTTATTTGGCTGTGCGATATCCCTTGCAATAACAAGACCGATATCGCCGACCGTTGAATCACCGACCGATCTTGCTCTTCTTACATTCTTCTAAAATCCGCGGACACCTCCGCTTTTACACGCGGTCGAAACAAAACTACGAGACCGATTCGGCTAAAATTTTGACCTTAGCCGTCTATCTACAATCTAGTTAAAGCATCATACCTAGTTGGCCTCAGCTCAAATTTACTGCAGTTACAATATCAATTTATTAAATTATTTTTAATATTACGAAGCTTAGTTAATAAATTAGTAAAACCCAAACAAATCACTTAGTTTGTAGTTTTGATCGCCAGGCCAATTGTTGGAGAGTTATGAACTGCTAACAAATAAGCCTAGGATCAGGATTTTGTTTTTTACTCCAGTCGTCATAGACAAAAATGATACTGAACCTCAAAAAATCATACGAACAAGATGAATTATGCTGAAAATGTCAATTTTGGGACGCGAAAAAAGATGCAAAAAGGTTTACTACTTTTACCGGTGGGCTTTCTCCTAAAATCCCCCTCGTAGATGGGGGAAAACGGAAATAAATCGATTTACCAAGAATCTGTACGCCATAGAAAAAAATATTTCAAATAAAAAATGTAGCTAAAATATTTTGAATAAAAATGTTTATTACCGTGTTTTGTGTACAATGAACCGTTCTCTCAGAAACAACGCTTAGTGCGATCGGCAATTTTTAACGTCAGTTACTGGCGTGAAATTAATGTTCAGTAAAATGTGTATTAGCTCGACTTTAAAAATTCCATATCTTTTGATCCAAGTGTCCTATCGATAAAAATCAAGATGTCCATTACAGATAAATAGTGCAGCTTATATACACAATTTTTGTGTTTGGTTTCAAATTAACTGAGTTTATATAGTCGTTAAATAAATATACGTGGAGCGATCTGTGCCAATTTTTATGATTCTTATGAGATCAATACAATTTACCCCTTTTATTAATCCGCCTCTGTGGATTTTCGTTAACTAGAGCCTAGTCTTTAAAAATTATAGCATAAAATTTTAAATTTTGAGTTTTATCAACAAATGTGAGGCATTTGAAGTATACATAAAAAACGCTGAATTTAACTTTCACATTACAAACGATCTAAAACATTTAAAAATGTTCTTTTTTAATTATGCTAGTACATTTTTTATTAATTTACCCATTCTCTGCTACGAGCTACACTTAAAACCATCTTCTTAAAGGTATTTCCCGTAACGTGCGATTGTTTGTAATGTAAAAGTTTAAATTCTGCGTTTTTTTCGTCATATTTGCGTCATATTTCAAATGCCTCATATTTGTTGCCACAACTTAAAATTTATACATTTTTTATTTAAAACATTTTTCTCTAAGTCATACGGGTTCCTGGTAACTCGATTTTTTTAGTTTTTACCCCTCTACGATGGGGAATTTAGGAGGAAGCAAGGGGGTAAAATTGGTAATCTTTTTTACTTACAACTTTTTAGTAGTCCGAAAATTGATATTCTCAGTAAAATTTAACTTGTTCGTAATGATTTTCAGGGGTCAAATCTTTGAGGACTGAGCTATTTGTAAACGTTTACGTTAGTTTAATGGTTTCTCATCAATAGGATCAATAATGGGGTGAGGTACCCCTATCAATATTTAACAAAAATTCGTATTTTACATAAAACTAAAATCTTAAATGATTTAAGTATATTTTGCCTAACTTTTCATGTCAATATTATTTGACTGTAAAAATAAGCTATTCCTTACCATTTGTACAGAATCCATTACTAAAATATATTATTAACGAATGGTATGTAAAATTAGAGTAGATATACATGTATTTAATTAATATATAGCTTACTCTTTCTTTTGTTTTAAATTAATTTTGCTTTAGGCTACTTATAGTAAAATGAAGACTTGTATGTCCAGCACCAAAATTTTTGAAACTCCCAAGAATGAATTTATTAGCAAAATGGTTGATTGCAGTCGGAACGCAATTAGAGAAACTAAAGATTGTTTGTCTAATGACCAAAAATATTTCCCAGAATTCGTTTTGGATCTTGCAAAATCGATGGTTAATTATATGTACGATGACAAAGATCTATTTAAAGGTAAGTGGAGTAAACATAAGCACACAATATCTTAATTCGCGATGGGAGTTGTCTTACAAACGTATAGACTTCTGAATCAAGAGGGTTTAAGTTTAAATATAGTTAAAGACAAAAATTCATTATAAATAAAACAAAAAGTTGTGTTAATATATATTTATATAATTGATGGATTCGACCGTAACTTGATGGAAATTCATTTTATGTAACAATAAAACACTGAAAACGTTGTTTTCAAAATGTCCACAAAAATTATTTTAAACTTTTATCACTACAGCTGTTTCGGCTAATTGCCTTTCTCAAGTGATCTATTTTTGGCATGCGTTTACACTTTATAGTTTCTAATGAAATAGGTTAAGGAGGGGAAAACTGTTTTTCTCAAGTTGGTCATTCAGAATTATATCTGTGTTATTTAATTTGTTGATTTCCATAGATTCTAACAAAGATAGCTTAAGGCCT
The DNA here is from genome assembly GCF_040954645.1 of Diabrotica undecimpunctata. Lineage (NCBI taxonomy): Eukaryota > Metazoa > Arthropoda > Insecta > Coleoptera > Chrysomelidae > Diabrotica > Diabrotica undecimpunctata. The sequence goes on from NC_092806.1 coordinate 103,882,151, forward strand.
TTATTTTCAATGCGAAGAATTTTAAATTCGTCATTAAAAGAATGATTATGAGTTAGAAGGTGAAGTGCGTATGTAGAATCTGTTTTTCTATTATTGAAAGCCCTTTTATGTTGAAATAGTAGAACATAAATACCTCAATATCATAAATCCACAGCCTCCTAAATTATACTCTTTCATTAAACTACACAAACCGGACCACACAATAAGACCTGTAGTTTTTTTTTATAAAGCTCCGTCCTATAAACTTTTAAAAAAACTGTAAGAGAATATTTTAGAACACACTAACTTTTCACCTAAATTTACCATAGTTTGATAGCTGGCGACTGATATCGAATTCTGAACTTTCTGTGCTTATTATAGGTAAAAAACTAACAATATATGGAATAGTTAAAAAAGTGTAATGATAACTTTTATGTTGGAGAACTATCACCACTAAGTGTTAGGATAAATTGGCATGAATGTTAAAAAAAAGTGTTTTTAAAAAAAAGGGAGTTTGATGGAAACATGCAGCAACAGCTAAAAAAGAAACATATAGTAAAAAGAGGAAAATAAGGAAGTAGGCGTAATCCTCAATTAAGCAAATTAGGTTGCGAACACATCAAGGCAGCAAGATCAGGCTAGTAATAGGTACTAAAAGAACAAGTTGTTGGTAGGAATACACCAACTTTTACAAGTTAATATCAGGTCAGAATAACATAGTCTATAATCAACAATAGAGTAATCTAAACCTCTTAATCAGAGGATTAAATTTTTCAACTCTAATATTGTAGACATTTATTATAAATTAAAACAAAATAAAAAATGAATGTAATTTTCTTTATTTATTCACGATTAATTGTGGTTTACTTCCATTCAACAAAAATATCTATAAAAGTATATTTTACAGAAATTTATTACCTACTGGTAAAATGTCTGATTTTCATAACTGTGATTTAAATGTAAATAATCTACTCTAATTAAATATTTTTAGATGGGTCCGTAAACTATGTTTATATAAATATATGTACTTTAATATTATATGGATATGGTTATATTCATCTGCTAATATAGATCACCAGATAGTTTCAAACTAAATCACTTTATAATAATGAAAACAGTGAAGTGCTTATTAATGTTAAATATTCTTTTCCATTTTAGATTTGGAAATTGTTGGTTGCATAAATAACTTGGGTAGATATACAGTACAAATTGAGTATATTAAATGCTTAACCACTGTGTCTCAAAAAACCGGAGACGATGAAAATATTCCTACCTCCCGACAAGAATTCTGCAGGTAAATACATTGCACCTACTGTTCCTACTATTAATTTACAGATAACTAGGTAATATACTTAAGTAATACTATTCGTCATCCTTACTAAATCATTTTTTTTATTTACAAATTACAGCCGCATCCACCATAATGGTTACAGAATTACAAAATAGTTTATAAAATATCAATAATATTTGTTGAAAAATTAGTGCCTAATAAATTACTTAAACTGTTAAAGGTATATCAAATGCGACACGAAAATTGGCAAAACTAGGGCATTCAATTAATAAATGGTTAATGGTAACTTGTACATTACATGTTTTACAAATAGGTGGATCACTTTTAGACAATAAAAGTCTCGTGTCTCCAATTCGTAATCTCGTTATCACCAATTGATCTCTTCTGTTCCTCGTTGAGAGTTCCCAAGCTCTAACGTCATTTTTAATTTGCTTCAGTGATGTTGGAGAAGATTGCCATTCGTTTTTCCACTTTCCACATAACTCGATTCTTTGTATGTAGAATCTGTTTTCCTATTATTGAAAGCCCATTAACGTTCTGCTATACTTTTTTTAAAGTTTCTACCAGTTTGATCGATGTAAGTTTTTGAGCAATGCGGCGACTGCCGCGGTAGTCATACTGTCACAGTCATTAGTATTAAGTTGTCATTTAATTTCTTTTTGTCGTCTAGTCGTAATGACATTTTTAAAAGACCTCTTCTTTGTTTCTAAATGAAGAAGTGATAAGTCGTTTAGTAACCCTCGTATGTTAGAGGTAAAGTTAACAGCTTCATAAGTGGATCTGTGATGCCACATGTAATTTCTAGGACAGTAATAAAATATGTTTCGGTAAGAATTAGTGCCGATGGATTATTTTTGTAAATACCTTGAACTGCGTTTAGTAAACTAAGTGTTTCGGTAAGAATTAGTGCCGATGGATTATTTTTGTAAATACCTTGAACTGCGTTTAGTAAACTAAGTGTCAGTTTATGTTCCCCTGTTAATATTATTTTCTTTTTTTTTCTTTTGGAGTTCATAGGGAAAATTAGTTTTTTTCAAACAAGGTGGTAGGCATTTGGTTATTCATTGGATCCGGTGTAGCCACCGAAGGAAGTTGAAAAGGAGTGCTCTTTTTTGCCTTTGTATTGGAGGGCAAACTAATTTACAAAATTTACATTTTGTAAATTAGTTTGATTACGATTGCTTTCTGATGGAGATATATATATATATATATATATATATATATATATATATTATATATATATATATATATATATATATATATATATATATATATATATATATATATATATATGGGGAGAGATAAGGACATATAAGGAGATAGCGAGCGGAAAAAGTTCACTTTGGCCAGCTTGTTTATACAAAAATCATTCTTAGTTATCAGTAGACACAAATGTTCTATATGGGGTGTTATCGTAAGTTATTAAGCGAGAGGTTGGAATTAAAAAGTTTTCAATATCAGGAATAACGTATGAGACTCTTCAGAAGTTAGTTATGTGTGCATTATCATCAGTAAGTTAACCATATTTTACGAATCAACAGGAGAAGCTATTTGTAATTCGATATCTTTAAGTGCCTTTTCGATTATGAGGTGCGGTATTGTGGGAGATACCTTTGATACGAGAATACGTTAGCAGGGGTAATAAGTAATTAATGCAACAGACGTCCCAGTAGGACTTTGTAGATACAGTCAGATATTAGTTTTTTTCAAACAAGGTGGAGGTATTTGGTTATTTATTGGATCCGGTGTAGCCACCGAAGAAAGTTGAAAAGGAGTGCTCTTTTTTGCCTTTATATTGGAAGGGATGATGACTGCATAAGTTCAGTTTTGTTTTAACTAGTTGGAATTTTGGAGTAGAATTTCGTCTACTACTACAACGGAGGTTAAATGAATACAAATACGATTATTTGAATTTGAAATTCGAGAAGCAATGGTGCTATTTTACTTGGTAACAATGTCACCTACAGCTTTTATATACTTAAAAAGAACATTTTAAGAAATGGCATGTAAAATAATAACTTGAGTTTTATGAGGAAATGAAGGAGGTGGATATTTAGTTAAAGTTGCACCGACATAAGACTTTTTGTTCATTGTTATGTTTGTTTATAAAGTTATTTCAGTGTTATTTGAGTGTTATTTGAGATCATGCGGTCCTGGATATCAAAACCACTACACGTAAATTTAATTAATGCAACAGACGTACCAGTAGGACTGTAGATAAAGTGATCGAAAAATAACAGTTACCTGGTATAATGGTACGCCACTGGATAATCAAATTGTTTAATTTCTATAGTATACGATTCACAGTTTAAACCAAAACTAGTAAAACTATGTTGACTCGTTCTCTTTCTAATTAGGAATAATTTTGTTTTACTTAAATTCATTTTTAAACCGATTTTCTTAGTTTTGTGTTTAACCGTTTTTAACATGCAGAGTGGTTCCTCTTCTTCTTTAACTTATGAGTATTATGTCATCGGCAAATCTTAGATAAATTAAAAATCTGCTATCGATTTTAATTCAACGTTATATCCAATTTAACTTCTGAATACATGATATAGTACAAGAGTAAATAATTTACAACTATCCATAAAAGGTCTAGTTCTTGAACTAGTTATAATGGAAAACAAGTAATAGACGCGTTAACCAAAACAAAGTAAACGCGTTTAACAAAAAACGACGTCATGATTAATTTTTTTTTTACTTTTTTTAGAAAATTCATACCAGCCACTGAATGTTTCCCAGACACACTTAAACAGCACTGTTCAAGTACTACTAAGATCAACAAGTTCTTCGACGACTACAGCAATGCTATCGCATCTCCATGTCAAGGATCAACTATAGCTGTTAAAGAATCTAACTATCTTTAAATCCGGTCGAAAGTTCTGTAAAGATCATTGTAAGAAAAATAATTAAAATTAATAAAACTAGTTTTTTATTTTGTTACTGTCACGATTTTTATTCACTTATTTTTTAAAAATTTTAAATTTTCAATTTAAAAAGTTTAAAAATACGTCTATCACGACAAAAAATATCACGTCTATCAAGAATAAACAAAAAAATTGGAGACCTCAGCACAGTGCATCTATTGTCTTTGCGATTCAACAGCAAAGACTTATTCTTGATATTTTGTCTAATTGCTACAGGAACAAAAAATCAGAGGGAGTTGTGAAAACATGCGTCTTCGGCGAATACCTAGGAAAGAGAGTGAACCGAAAGCGTCTTTCTGGTATGAACACTTCATACCGGAAAGTCATTTTTGTTTGTTATTTTAAAACGGTCTGTAGGTCTCAAGGAGCTATGTTAACATGTAGGTACGAATTATCAGGGTTGGATTAAAGTAATGATTTTTACTATTGAGTTTTGAAGCTAAAAGATTTGATATAGCAAAAATGTGACATTTTTTTCGCATGTGAAATATTGAACAATCGTCTAATCAGGCGATTGCAAACTCTATATTAGGATTTATCAGGTCATCTTTATTTGATAGGCGTAGGAAAGTTACTCATGCATAGTGCAGATCAAGTGTAGTAGTTCTAAATGTAAAGTTCATGGTGCTGGTGTTCATGGTATTTTGTTCAGTCATCTTTATATCGAACGTTATCTCGATACAATTTTTAATGAGAAATTGGATTCCTAGTATAGAATCGTCTGTTAATTCAGACATTATTATAAGTCAAAGATCAATTTTATAGTCGATATTTCTGATCTAGTTCCTTTGAAGAACCATTTGCTAGTTTGGTTCTTCCGGTATAGTTTTTCAGAGTACTTGTATGCCTAAGCCATTCTGTTTTCAGTATAATCTCAACAGTTTCTATGTCAATAAGCGATTTCTAAGTTTTTTGCCTGATTTTTAATGATGCAAAAAGACGACAGTCATTGTTCACTGGTTGTGTAATTGCGAGAACGTATGGTGTCGAATCTTTCTTCACAGACTGGGATGGCCCATTATTTCTTTAGTTTGTTATTCGCTTCCCTGGCATCTTATACAGCAGTCTTTGCTATAAACTCCATGTTTGCTGCAACGGATGCCGAATTTTTTTCATAGGTTCTTGAAATTTTTTTGGATGTGATAGCATCTTACATCTAAAGCACGTTCCTTTGGAATAATAAATAATATTCTTTTGGGTTTGTATGGTACTGGTGTCTTTAAAGATTTTGATTATCTATAATATATATATATATATATATATATATAAGGTACAGACAGGTGAAGGCACGATTACTTAATTTCCATTTATCTAAAGTTCACACTGATATTAAATTTATTATTTCTCAAATCAATAATGTCACTTCTTTTCTTGATAATCACCTTTCAGACAATTTGGTGGACACTTTTGAGTCATCTTTACATAAGAAATTTAATTTTGTATATCATAAATCCATGGCACACCTTCGTAAGAAGCTTAATAACTTAGGCACTCCCCAATTTAAAAAAATTCCATTTAATCCTAAGTGGATTAAAAATCTATCTAGTACTGAGGTTCCTCAGGACATTCTCAAGTTGTTATCCTTGGGCCCCAAATTTGGCTTACAGCCAATTTTTAGATATTACTCTGTTAGAAGAAACTTAGCAGATGTGGAAAATATTTTGTCACATGCTGACAATTCTGACCCTTTATCTCTTAGGTCTTTTTCCAATTATTCTGTTGAATTATTCTAATCGCCCTAGACAACCCATATCGGAGTTAGATAAGATTTACAGTCTTACAATCTTCTCGTTCTTACAAGTGATAAAGGGAATGCCACTGTCCTCATGGATAGAGATCAATATCTTAACCTCAGTCAATCGTTGTTAGATAATGATTGATACTATCAACCTCTCTCTACCAACCCTTGCTCTAAATTTACCAATAAAATAAATAAATTCATTACACACTTAAAAAACATAAAGATCATAGATCAACCACTTGCAAAATTTTTACATAATTATGATGGATATGCTCCCAGATTTTATTGTCTACCTAAAATACTTAAGCCCACATTGAGCATGAGGCCAATTGTTTACTCCATCAATTCACCAAATACTAATATTTTTAAATTTTTAACTGACATCTTATCTAAATCTTATAATTATAATAACAACTTTAATATTGTTGATTCTTTTCATTTTAGTGAATTTATTAATAATTTTGAACTTCCACAAGGCTACATTTTAGTGAGTTTTGATGTAGTATATCTTTTCACTAATTTACCTCTCTCTAGTGTTATTACCTCCTTAAGAAATCACTGTAACTCCATCCAACCTAACTGTCCTGTATCCTGGGATGTATTTGCAGAACTTTTGCAATTAATATTTGACACTAATTTTTTGGTCTTTAATGACAAATATCACCTCCAAATTTTTGGGACACCTATGGGTTCCCCAATCTCTCCCATCCTAGTTAATTATGTACTGGATGATTTAGTATCTGACCGTTTGGGTCTTTTAGATTTCCAAATCCCTTTTATTAAACGGTATGTTGATGACTTATTACTAGCCTTACCTCCAGACAAGATTCAGGCCACCTTGTCTTTGTTCAATGAGTTTGATCCTCATTTACAGTTCACTGTTGAACTTGAGGACTCTAACACAAACAGTATTCCCTTCTTAGACATGCGTGTCATTAGAATGGGAGATAACACCCTAACTACAAGTTGGTACAGGAAACCAATGGCCTCTAATAGGTTTCTCAACTACCACTCTTGTCATCCATTTAAATATAAATTAAACCTAATTAAAGCTTTAAGCTGCAGGCTAAATAGACTGACACATCCGGTTAATCGAAGAGAATCCCTTCAATTACTTAAGAAAATTCTGATTGAGAATTCCTATCCATCCTCCCTTATTAATAAATACCATTTCGTGCAAAGCTATGGTTCTTCTTTAAATGACATACCCAATGGTGACCAACTTAGAATAATATCAAATAATTCAATCAACAACACTGTTTTGCCTAATACTGTACTTGGGACTCCAACTACCCATTACTCATCGTTACCTTATTGTCCTCAAGTTACTGAGAAACTCGTTAAACTGTACAAACATAATAATGTATCGGTTAAAATTGCAATTAAGAATGCTAAGACTGTCAGAAATTTGTTTTCTAAAACTAAAACACCTCTGTCCCTTCTGGAACAAGTTAATGTAATATATTATATACCTTGTGCTGAGTGTGACTCATGTTACGTCGGTCAAACAGGGAGATCACTGAGAGGGCGTCTTACGACACACCGCAGTGATATTAACTTATCTAAGCATACTTGCGCTCTTGCCCAGCATGCTATTAACACTAAGCACGAAGTAAACTTTAATGAAGTTAAAATTCTTGGCACTGAACGCAATCTCGTTAAAAGACAGTTTTTAGAAATGTGTTCAATATTAAACATCCAAATACCCTTAATAAGAGAACCGACATTAGTAACTTGAGCCAAATTTATCATGCAATAATTTTGCAGAATTAGGCTTAATATGTTGTTTACTTTAAATTTGTCCCTTAATGGGTTTTTTATCACATTTTCATATATAATAAATTTAAATAAAAATAAAATAAAATAAATTATTCTTTTCTTATTAACTTAGATTTATCAACTTACATTTTATTAACTATTTGGTCAATATCACTTTTACATACTTAAAGTAATTGTTCCTTTTAATTAACTTGTTTGGTAAAATTTTAAACTGAAATTGATTCATAGAATCTTTTTCATTACAGTTCCAAATGCTATGAACCTTGGACTGTGGAAGTTGAATTAATCTTCACCTGTTGGCTGGCTAACTGGTGACGTCATAAATATTATAATGTATGATATTTTGGTTTGACCTCGCATGCTTTGTTCTTTGTTAACAAATCAATCACTGGGGGGTAAATGATGATCTTAACCACCTTTTCCTTTCATTTTTTGGCTTTTTAACGACAAGTTGTCAACCAAATTTATCACATTCTATGAATGTACCGCTCTATCATATTAGAGGTTGGTATTTTGCCTTGCTGTTCTGTCATTTTGACCTCAAGGCCATCTATTCACGTTATTTGCGTGGGTGTTAAACCTGTAAATTCATTTACCTGCGAGATTAAGTAAGCTTAAGACTGGTAACTTCATTTTTATCTTTATTACTATAATAATCTTAAATAATTCAATAATGTTACCTAAAGTTAAAATTAAAATCTAATTGATTATAAATAAATTGTTGGAAGTGCATTCTCGTGATCTTTCTAGTTCTTTACACTATAAAATAAACCTTAATGTTTTTTACTTAAGTTTTTATAATAACTTTTTTATATACATGTATGTTTATCACATGTTCTTTTGCTGTGCTAATTTTGTTAAATTGCAAACTATACCTAGTTTTAATTAATTGTTTTATACAACTTTAACTCTAAATGTCCAGTTTCGTAAGCTTTTTCATATTTTTAACATCATTGACTGCTACATGTCTTTGTAAGGTAACACACATTTTTTAACTTCTCTATGGATGTTTGGTTTCATATTGTTCTTTTTAGATGAACTGATGATGCTTTCTGAGCAGAAAGCGAAACGTCTTCAACTTAGTTTATTTTGGTATGACGGTCGTACTCCTTTTCTCGATATATATATATATATATATATATATATATATATATATATATATATATATATATATATATATATATATATATATATATATACATATATATATATATATATATATATATATATATATATATATATATATATATATATATATATATATATATATATATATATATCTACGGCATAAAGTGGACTCCGCCCATGTTAAAATTCAGGTTCAATCGAGCTCCGTGGTCAAGTGGGTACCGATATACGGAGCTCACTTGACCATTCCATAATATTGGTTCTGTCGATTCATCAACATGTAGAGTTTAATAATTTATAAAAATTTTTTGGAGCCCGTAAATACCCCTGTATCATAAATGTATATCGGTTAGTTCACGTGTATATATTATAGGGGTCGTTGAGATCTTCTTCAATGTATAATTGAACCATAGGTTTATCGGTTTAAGTAAGCTCTGAGAGTTTGGCAACTGTGCGATTATACCTTATATTTTCAACATATATCCCGAGCGGTTCATATGGGCTCCTTATTTTTATCTACTGTTCGTAGACAGTGTAATGTCATACGCATTACACTGAGTAACAAAGGATATCTTATTACATGGTATAACTACGTACTAAGAGGTAACTGGTTCTTTAAAAACAGGTATATAGATACAAAAGGATTTGGGCTTATTATTTAATGGAATGTTCGCTTGCATAGGAAATTTTATTTTTTCTGCATTTTTAAAAATGTCGTTTTTTTATTTAATATAATTTTATTAGTTAAATGCCGAACTCAATGTTTTTTTTTAATTACAGAAATTTCGTAATATATTTTGTTTACGTATGTCTTTGTACGTTTTATGTAAGCATCCGATTAATAAAAACTACTTTTCTTCATCCAATCTTCTGCGATATCTTGTATAAAGCTTTTTTATTATTTTAGTTCTGGTCTTATTTGTGTACTATATATGATATCTCGATAAAAGGTTATCTCAAAATAAATATGGTTAAGAGCTACAATAGATATTTTTGTGTTAAAATGGGTAGTACTACACAAAACTGCACAAAAAGAAAGAATTTGTCTAACAAGGTATATTCGGCAGCAGATGCATATAGTGCAAGCGTCTATGTTTTAAGGGCGGAAGGACGCGCACCTCATTTTTAGCTGACAAGCATGCGAAAAATATTATTTCTGGTCCTCAATTTACCTTTTTGTTTTAAACAATGATCTGTGACTGACCCCGTGCGATACAAATTATTTTCAAGGAATTTATATGAAGTCTACGTTCAACAATTTCATGACATTATTGGATGTTCAGTTTTGTGAAAGCGTCTATGTTAGGGAGATTAATGGAGCACACACGAGTTGTTCAGGGATTTTGGCTGAAAATTGATTCATAGTTTATTTTTATTGTGTAATAATAGGTGTATCGTCTATATAATAGAAGTTCTAGTATCTACCGGTATGGATCGTTCGTTTGTGTAAATGTTATACAGTGTATTGGCCTTTATGCTACCCCAAGCGAGACCGTTCTTCATCTGCTATTCTTATCATTGAGTGATACAAAAAATATTCTATTGTGTAGGTATACGCAGACAATATAAGTGAGTTTGTTATCTAAAGGGATATCATATAGTTTTTGAAGAAATATTTTGTAATTTAAGGTGTCGTAAGCGGCATTTAGATTGAAAAATACCACCCCTGATACCCGATATTTTTCGTACCCGTTTTTGATTTAGTATTTGTGATGTACGTGATCTTCCCTGTCTACAGCCACTTTTATCTTTTAATTTAAGTTTTTCTTCTAATATCGGTGATATCATATTAACGATATTGTGCAAAAGTATTTTGAATAGCTGACAAAATAAAGATATTAGCCGATAGTTTTTGTGGTCGTTGGAGTGTTTGCCAGGCTTAAGTAAGGTAACAACTTTGGCTTGTCTCTATTTTTTGGGTATCTCCTAATTTGAATACAGTTGTTTCATCATCTGGATAAGTCATTGTAGTGTTTTTGGTCCAGATTGCGTAATAAGCTTTGTGCTCAGATCCTTAAGGTCGGTAGTTGTGTTATTTTTCATTAAATATGTGGATGGTGGATCCAAGCTCCACATCATTAAAAGGTTCTCTCAGCTGACTGGTTTTGTCCTTTCTTACTTTCCGACAGAAATAGTATGTCTATATCTATAATGTGGTTTTCAGCGATCAGCTATATACCAAATACCCTAGGTTAGTTCCTATATGTGTTTCCTGTACTAGAAATTAGTCAGATTCGTGTTAACTCATATGTCTGATAAATTTAAGTAAAGTAAAGTTTATTGATTTTTAGATATACCCTTAACAGTTATAGACATATGTTATTAGAATAGTTGGTCCTAAAAAGGACCAATTTGACAAAATCATATTAAAGGGGTGACTGAAGAATTAGCCAATTAATTAATTAATCATTACCCGGGGTATGACCGATTGCGGTGGTCTTATTAGTACTCCAATCTTCCTAAAGGCTCGTTCTTTAAACCCCATAAGTAATGCGTAATCTTTTTATTAAAAATTTAAATTTTACATGCCGTGTATTACTTTTTGACGATATGTCGAATCAGATTTGTATAGTAATAATTTTAGGTTCTAAAGAGCCTCTTTGTGGAAAATAAATAAGTTTGTTGGCGCCACTGTTCAGATGATGGGTTTATCACAGATGTCAAAGTTTACATTTTAATTCAATGTTCTATTTACGTATCTTCAATATTAAAAAAGTAGGAAAAGACATGTTTATGCTTTTATTTTTTTAAATCTATTCTGTTTTCTTTCTAGAGTTCCGTCTTTTTTGAACGACCTGTGTTCTTTTTTCAATTGGGCACTTGTCGAAAGCTATGACAAATACTCTGTCCTCTGCTATTCTACATTAATATGACATTCATTATTTTCTCTAAACACTTTGTCCTCTGCTGTTCTACATTAATATGACTGATTTATTTTATCTTTCTTGCAGCTATTTTAATGTTTATCCTGTGTATCTTCTTCTTCTTCTTCTTTTTCTTTGTATATAGACATAACTCTGTCTGTTTTTCATTGTGCTTCCAGTAAGTTGCCTTTCCATCGTTTTCGTGGTCTTCCTACTGATCGTCTTCCTATGGGTTAACCGTCTCTTGCCGTCTTTATTGTTTTATTTGTTGTCATTCGGCTTATATGATCGTTCCGTTCTACTCTTCTATTTCTTAACCAGTTCTTGATGTTCTTCACCTTGCATCTACGTCGTATATTTGTACTTCTAGCTCTGTCCCATAGTGTCTTACATCAATTTTTCTAAGTGTTTTCATCTCTGCTGTTTCACATCGTTTTTGTCCTCTCTGTATCAGGTCTTGTTTCTGCCGCGTATGTCATTATTGGTCTGATGACTGTTTTGTAAATTATGCCTTTCGTTTCTTTTCCGATATTTTTATTTCTTCATAATGTTTCATTTAGGCAGCCTGTGGCTCTGTTTGCTCTATTCACTGGATCTTTCACTTCAGTTTCGAGCTTTCCCTAGCTAGATAATGTGATGTCTAGATATTTAAGCTCCAACCCTTGTTCTATTATCTGACCTTTTAGCTCCAATTAACATCTTAGTAAATTTGCGGTAGTAACCATGCATTTTGTCTCTTTTGGGGAAATTAACATGTTAAATTTTCTGGCGGTTGTATGAAATTGAAGCAGCGTACGTTGTAAATCATCGTCACTTTGAAAGAGTAAGTAGTATTGCGTCGTCTGCACAGCAGATTAATATTATATTATATATTATTTGTTTTTCTTCCATTTGGTATCCTTTTTTAGTTCTTACTTTTTTATTATTTCATCCATAATCAGGTTGAATAATAGGGGACTCAGGGAATATTCCTGTCTCAACCCATTGTCAGCTTCAATAGGGTCGGTTAGTTCTTCTTTTACTTTTACTTTGATTGTGTTTTTTTGGTATAAATTCTCGATCGTTTTGATTTTTCCTAGAGGTATCTCTCTTGCGTACAATAAGTGGATAACGTTTTTTAATTTGTGTATCTTCTGTATATTAGTATTTCTTCTGCGTATTAAAAGTTAAATTTTGGTTATTATTTCTTAAGATTCTCTTAACGTGTTTATTAATTGTCTTGTTTCATGTGTATCAAGATATGTGTATCATGATAGATTGTAATGCATATTTCATTTAATGTAATTATAGTGCTCTTTGCGTTTGCCAATTACTATCTCACTTCCTCAGTGATAGGTCTTTTTTTCCTCATCAATAACCTTATCCTCGCGCGATATAGCTATTTTAACCCTCTATAGCCCCGTGTGTACTCAAGGCAACAAAGAAGTTTTTGATGCAGAAAACTTTTTTAAAACAATTTCCGACTCTAAGATGCCCTCTGTTAATTTCAGGCAACATTTGGTTATACATTTTAATACACTCTATGAACCTATGACGAAACCTATATGGAAATGTTTAACAGTATGTCAAATGGACATGGCTGCCTTATTAGTTTGTATTTTCGATAGTGATTTATTGTTATAAATTGTGTACAATTTATATAAAAATATATACCGAGGCATTATATCAGCATTTATATATTGATTACCGTTGAAATTTGTTTATTTTATTGTGTTGTTTCAGTACTGTGATAAAAAACAGGTATGTTACTTTGAATCCACACTGGACCATATTATTTTAAATTATTTTTTAGGATGGATACAAAAACGTTCTACGGGAAAAGCAGTAAATACCCGAGGAATCCAAAGACTCTGACTTTGACAGTGATAATAAGAGAGTGATAATGAATTTTCCATAGGTACTCAGATATCAATCGATCCAGGATCAAATAAAATGGAAAATGAAGATGATTTGTACGAAGCAAATTTAGACCAGCTCAAATAGTTGACACTATATCTAGGAATCGCTGGGAAGAAATAGAAACTAAAATTCATTTCAATAATAACGAAAATATGCTCAACAATAATGATAAGTTATACAAAATTAGACCATTCATCAACGGTCCATTTCAAAATTTTCAGAGTATTCCTAGGAGTGAAAAATTGTGTATTGATGAACAAATGATACCATTCAAAGGGGCACATTCTTTAAAACAATATATGAAGAATAAACCCAAAAAATGGGGATACAAGGCATTTGTTTTGCGTGATAGCAATGGTATTGTTTATAACTGGGAATTATATACAGGAACTGTTGAACATTCTCTTCATTAACTAATGTAGACACCAGCGGTAATGTAGTTATAAGATTGTGTGAGATAGTCGAACCAAACAAATACTATAAAGTATATTTTGACAACTGGTTTAATAGCATTCAGTTGCAGAATGAAATGGAAAAACGTGGACTGCAATGAAAGAAACAGGGTAGAGGTACTGTAGAAGAAAAGCACGCTACAGCAGATGGCATAAGACAACAGCATTAAAGTGGTACGATAATAAACCGGTTCATTTGCTTAGTACATTTGTTGGTTCTGAGCCTACTTCGTTAGTCAAGAGGTGGGATAAGAAACAAAAATCAAGAATTATTGTATGCTGTCCAAATTCAGTGCAATTTTATAATAAATTTATGAGAGGTGTCGATCTTATGGATTCACTAATTGCTCTTTACCGAACAGACATAAAATCTAAAAAGTGGTATCTAAAAATATTTTTTCACCTTCTGGATTTAGCTGTTGTTAACAGCTGGTTGTTGTATCGTCGTGGTTGCGATTACTTTGAAAGAAAAATCAGTTGCCTTTGTTACAGTTTAAGTCCCACTTATGTAGCGTACTGTTAGCAAGAACTGACCAGATCAAAAACAAAGGACGTCCCAGGCTCAGTGAAATTGAGAACGAAATTGTAAAAAAAACGGAAGAGAGGACCTACTGCTATTGTACCACCGAAGGAAGTTAGGCTTGACCAAACCTTCGACTGGCCCGTATTTTCAAAAAAAGGGAAGATGCAAAAAACCAGGATGCTGTAATACTTCCAAAGTAATGTGCGATAAATGTAAAGTTGCTTTATCTTTTACAACTACAAATATTTGTTTTTTTGATTGGCATAATAAATAAGTATATAACTTAATTCGTTAGTTTTTGCTGCCTACAGTTGCCTGAAGGCAATACTCCCAAAACTCTCCCCAAACAAAATTTAAAAAATCTAAAAAAAATACTAGTTGTAAATGGATGGATATTTGAGCACATATACAAATTAAAACATTTTCTCTTAAGTTTACAAAAAAAGTCGGGCAATAGAGGGCTAAGATATTTATATTTCACTATATGCTCTATCATTTGGTTTTCATTTCAAATTAGCACCTATGACGAAATTTATAATATCTAAGATCTAGTGCTTTCATATGAAACTGGAATAAAACACTTGGTAGATAATATTTATTCGTTTTGAGTACACTTTTTTTAGAACCTAGTATATAAAAGAATAAATATTTGTCTGTTCAGTGTTTTCCAAGTCTGTAAAACATAAACAGGCTTAAATATTAGATTATACATTTATTAAGAATGTTCAATTTCTAAATTGAAGATTTTATATTTAAAAATATGAATAGGTTTTTACATTTTATTTGACGTTTTAATCTTTTAATCGGAGTTCATTTTTCGAAAAACTATAAAATTGTGAGAACAAATTGCTATGTAAAAGTACAAGGCACTATTCTCATGCTGTGAGCTTTGCTGCTCTGTTACTTTTATAACGCTTAAACTATTTTTAATTTATTGTCAATGTTTTTGAGGCGGGTTTCCTTAAATGACCATTTTTAAGGTTAGTACGTTTGATTAAATGAAATTGACATTAATTTGATAGTTTCCATTTTATTAGTACTGATGGTATATGACTAGCATCTATTGGTTCTATATATCAATTTGAACGTGGAAGTAAGAGCACTCTCTTGTTAGTAATTTCAGTGTAAATTGTGACGAAACCAGAAATAACCCATAATATTCTCCCCGTGTGATCTTAGTATTTCCGTTGATTGAATAGTATAGGGTATCCAATATTTTAATCAACGTTATGTCAGAGTTTTATTAATTTTTATATATATTTGCAAAATAAGAAAGAAAGTTCAGTACAGGCAGTTAAACAGATGATCTGTCAATTTAGAAGTAAGAGCAAGTAACAAAACTGTCGACTTATTTTCAAATGTACTGCAAAGTTATTTAAAAAATGTGACCGAATTAGCGTAACACCTGTTTTGAAAACTAAATATTATGAGACGAATTGGGGATATTATATTACACAAACTAAACCGCTTGCCTACAAAAAATATCATGAAAATACGATACGGTGAGAAAGACTAATGACTTTACAGCTAATTGCCACATAAGTATCAATGTAACTATAGCTCACAAAATGGGTTCAATTACATTGCAATTTTTAAATTTTTCATGATAAAATAAAGTGATTGATTGTAGTTTTGAAAATGTAAGTTGTTTTTTTATTTTTGTATTCCTATCATCTGATATTGTAATAACAACATTTTTCATAATATATTCTAAAATAACGAAATTACTAATAACGAACAAAAGTTTTATTAATTTCTTGTTAATATAATTATGTAGAAATTTAGAGATTTATCTTGTTCTTACTATAGTGCTAAAGCACAAATGTAGTCATAGTCTACCGTATTTTTTTCATAGTGGTCATAGTTTTTAATTGTAATATAGCTTATGTGTTTATAATAACTAGCGCATAGAAAATAATAAAAATTTTGTACCCTGTGCTTTATGATTATTATCCTTTATTGTATTGGAACATCTAGAAGTATAGCAATACATTTTAATTGTTGAACAAAAGAGAAAATAAAAACACTTTTTGTGGTGTGCCACTTAACCATACACAAAATCGTAGACAAATAGTCAAATGGTAGTAAAAGTCGATAAAGGCCGCCAGACGACAGAGGCATCGCCGCGCTCGATGTCTATACTATGAAATGTTTTTCATACAGTTTTCGGATCAGATTTTTCAAAACATCAAATTACATCTTCTTTTTGCCTTTCTTTATTTAGGCTAACCGCTACTGTTTTTTTCTTCAGCGTTTCTTCTTAATCTACATTAATGTTATATTACAATTCTTTCTGGAACGAGCTATAATTTTTCTCAAATAACCATTTTGTGTGGTTTAGTCGCCTTAAGGTTTAGCATGCTTTGTCAGATGCTCTTTAAAGTCCCTTTTAATATTAATTATACTTATATTTCGTTTTGATTTTCAATCTTCTTTTAATGTTAGTTTAAATGGTCTAGTAGTGTGTTCGTACAGTTCAGTTATAAGCAAAATTAGGTGTTGTTGTACACCTAATTCTTTTAGTATCAGTCATAAGTGTATTCATTTGACTCTGTGGAACGCTTTACGATAGTCTATAAAACAAATCCATAGTGGGATATTGAATTCCCTAGACTTTATACTTTTCTTGGACTTTTATTATAATAATTTTAAAATTAAATGATTAATGAAAATCTCTACGCGACTTTAATGCATTAAATATTTTAATTAAAAATCGACATATCTATTGAGATTAGACAGTAAAAAAGTATGTTATTAAAGATTGATTTATAAATTATTGTAGTTTAAATTCAACTACGCTATGAAACAAATATTGCATGTCATAAACTGCAGTAATCCAAAAATTATGAAGATCTCCCTGTTGTTTGAGTTTTCTTTAATTAGTAGGGTAACAAACATTATAATCCTACCGAAGGAGCCTCTAATTTCATAAACTCTTACACGATTACTCTATCCGATCTACGTACATTTATGAACTAAATGTTTTAGTGACAATGCCTTTTAATAAAAAATACTAATTAATAAAAATGGAAACTTAACTTTTCCAAGTTTATAATAGACACTTTCTTGTGTTTAAAAATATATAAAATAAGTAATATAAATTACCGCCTTGTTTATTAAAACTAAAAAGTAAAATAAAGTTATGTGTCGGTTAACAATTTATATTTAACTACATTAGCGAAATAATCCTGAAATTCCTTCATGACTAAATTGATGGATATTTAAATAAATTTCCTGCTGCCTTAAGTGTTAAAATGTACCTGCTGTAAAATTTAAAAATCTACTACTAATACAATTATTGGCAACATCTCAGGAGTTTAGAAATGTATGCAACATGGTAAATACGGATCCCAAAAATGGTTTATCCTATTGTGGAGTCCACTTAATGCTACATGTTGGTCGGAGTCTACATAAAGCGCTACTTAGATAATAATATACACGGTGTATATTCTACTGGAGTTAGTATAATACCGTTTTAGAACGGAGCTTACATTAACCGCTAGATGTATATATATATATATATATATATATATATATATATATGTATATATATGTATATATATAAATATGTAAATTTTAAAAGGCTTCGTAATAGCGCAGATTTTATTCAAAACAGTCATATTTTTTACAGTTTTATTCAAAACAGGTAAAAGTCTTTAGACTTGCAACATTGCCAAAGTTACTTCTGTTAACTAAGGACTAATAGGAACTGGATTTTTGAGCGGTTGAAGTGGAACTCGTTCCTTTCGCGGTCGTTAGGAACAGATATGATGCACACATACAGTGATTATTTTGCGTCAGAAGGCAATAAGAGAAAATATAGAGGATCAACTTCACCCTTAACTACAGAGCAAAAAACTGCCAGAACCCCAAGCAAAAGAAAACCAAGGAAACAAGATTCAGAAAATAAAGACGGCGTTATGAGTGTTCAAGAAGATGATAAGAGAACTGAGAGAAACCAGAAATGAAAATAAGGAACATAGAAAAGAGATGAGAGCGCTTAAAAAAGGAAATATATAAAGATAAAGCAAAAATTGGAAAAAACAAAAAACAAATTAACCCAGGTTAATATTATTAGAAGCTGAATTCAGTAAAGGAGAGACTATCTCCAACAGACAATACGGATTTAGAAAAGCTAAATCAGCAATAGAAGCAGTAAAAAGTTTAACTGATACTGTAAGGAACACAAAGAAAAGATGGGACATATTGGTTATGTTTAATGTGAAGAATGCTTTCAACTCTGCCAAGCAGGCACGTATTACATTAGATAATATATTAGATAATATATTATCTAATGGGGTACTAGAAATAGACTATGGTAGAGATACTCTAGCTGTCGCATATGCAGATGACCTGGCGATACTAGTCACGACTGACATAAACTGGAAAATCGTGGGTAAAGTCAACACATGCTGCAGAAAAGTTAACAGCTGAATGGCTAGAAAAGATCTCGAACTAGCAGGAAGCAAAACGGAAGTGGTCATACTAAAAGGACCACGACGAAGACCCGAGATGACTTTTCAAATTGCTAGTACTATTATAATGTAGACAAATGTAGTCCTGAGTACAAAAGGAACGGCAGCCGTACAAAGGATCAAGCCGAATATAGGAGGCCTGAATAACCAAAAACGAAGAATGTACCTGCACGTGGTACAGTCGACCCTCCTATACGGAACTCCCATTTGGGCAGATGTACTAAATTACAAAAAGTACAGAGATATGATAACCAGAGCCCAGCGAAAGCCCCTAATTAAAGTGACAAGTGCGCACAGTACTACTTCAACGATGGCCCTACAGGTGATAGCGGCCACGCTCCCCATTCGCCTAGCGAAATAAAGGCAGACGCTCTATAACTCTCGAGACGGCGACCTACCTCAGGTTAGAGCCGCCATTAGAGAACAATTGCTAACAGAATGGCAAGCAGAATGGGATGCACAGATAGACAAGGCACAATGGACCAAAAAATTAATACACAATGTGGTAGAGTGGTAAAAATATAAGTTCAAGCGAGTAAATTTTTATTTTATGCAGTTCCTTACCGGACATGGATCTTTTAAGTCTTACACCTATCGTATACGAAAAAACAGCAATATTATTTGTGCCATATTAAAGTCATATTTGTGTCAAATTATGAAGAAAAAGTCCATACAAAGAAAGCAACTAAGAATGAAAGTGATCTAAGGCAATCGGCCTCCATTCAAAATTAGTAATCATTATATATTATGTATGAATATATAGATATGTGTATATGTGTGTATATATGTATTTGTGTGTGTATATAGATATGTATATGTGTATATACGTATGTATGTGTGTACATATGTATGTTCTACACTTGTTTACTATAGTTACTTTTTGTTACCTAGAATTACCTATTACCTAGTATTCCTATACCTTATTTTTACCTAGTATACCTATATGTTCCATATACTTTCCCTCTGGTTTCTTACCGCTCTTTCTTAATTCCATCGGCAAGGCCATGTCTCTATTTCACATACATTTTCTTCTGGTTCATTACTGCTCCTAGCTAAGAACCGGCAACAAATGTTCATTATTAATTTAGGCAGCGCAAGGCACCCTAAAGTTTCGTACACTAACTGAACAGGTACGGAAGTGTCTTGACGAAGAATGGGTGGTTTTAGTTGGTAGGCAGGGTAACAGGAAGTAATCCGTTTGCATGTTCTCCTCTACATAGGGGGAAATGGGCTCGGATGTTTTACTCTGCTCTGAATCCAACACTCACACCGAGCATTGGTAGGTGTTTAGAACATTTCCACCCTCATCAAATAAAAAATGGGTAATATCATAGTAATTACATATTAACATTTACATAGTAATAACAAAGAAACACAATCGACTGAAAACAACATTAAAAAGATTAGTCCATACACGTTTTATACAAATGGAGGCGATAATAGGAATTTTGGAGTTGGTTTTCTGAAACATGTAGACATGGAACAGGTTAAACGATTTATAACAAAATCTGATTAAATGTGTGCAATTAGAATTAAAGAAAAAGAAAGTGTGATATCACTTATACATATACATGCATGCTTTTAAGAGCGAACAAGTAAGTGACAGATGAATTTATGAAGAATTAGACTCATTGTCTTAAGAACTGCCCAGACAAAATAATAAAATTTGCAACAATTTGTACACATTTTTTAGATTAATTTGTTGATTCATGTTTAATTGGAATATATGAACAAAAATTAACTTAAATTGCTCTTAACTTTGCTCGTCAACTAAACTTAAATCGTGAGAACGTGCCTTTAGAATGTAGCATTGCTATCAATTATTAATGTATTTATTATTTCAGAGGCGGTTCTTGTAATTTAATTCAGTGGATGAGTATTTGTTGTAATACCATTTTAGTTAACTAAATACATAATTTTGGTTAACACTGTAGAAATCAACATTCGAATTATACATCGTTGGAAAAACAGCATAAGACCTTTCAAATTAGATGTCCCGTGACCTAGGTTTGAATTTAAAAACTCGTCGATTAAGTCATTATACCAACACTGATAACGTAATATGCAACATATTATAACATATATATATATATTATAGGAATTGATGGCCATTCAAAAATTTAAATTGACATATTTAAGATTTTTTCTATAATGTCTAAATAAAATACACATAAATTATATTATTAATTTATAATATATATATATATATATACATATATATATATAGATATATATATATATATATATATATATATATATATATATAGATATATATATATATATATATATATATATATATAGATATATATATATATATATATATATATATATATATATATATATATATATATATATATTGTTATGCTATGTAAAATTAAAAATAATATTGGTTTGCTCTTAATATATTTCAAATTATAAAACATAATAATTCAAAATGTTTAAACTGATAAACTATGAAAGATATTTCAAAGAAATGAAAGTCCATTATCTTTGGATTACCTGTAGTAAACAAAATTTAAGATATGCATAAATTATTTTCTTTGTAAAATATATTTGAGTGAACGTAGTGAATTGAACAATACGACCGGGTTTTCCAAATGGACTTTTACAGTGAATAAAGACAATAGGGTAAAATTTAAAAATTATATTTCTCCGTTAGTTTTTAAGACTTTGTAGAAACGATTAACATGTTAAAAGTTTTTCGGAAAGTTATTATTGTAGTTAAGGTTATTGTTTGTTATCTAAATGGGGATAAATATGACGAACTTTGATTGGCAAAGAGTGAAAAAAAGTGGGAGAGATAGATGAATGAGAGTTTAGCTAGATTTTAGAGGAAAAAAAGATCATCAGTTGTTTTCCAACGGTGCAAGGCAAACAGTCGTAGTTCTTTGGCGGTTCCCAAATGATAGTAAGCATTAGAAGTGAATGTTTGTGATTTTTCGTGGACTAAGTGTATCCTGACGGAAACTGATCCAGTAAAATATTGTAAGTCATACTTTTCTACTTATATATTCCAAGAGTCACTGTTCAGGCCGGAACGAGAGATTCAGTTAATCGAGAGGAGAAGAAGTTTATCTTTTGAACGATACGTGCATCTGAAAGAGATCATTGAAGACGAGAGGCTCGCAATAATTTGTTGTAAGATTGCTGATTACCTAGGAAACTGCTAAGAATAGATAGTGTAGGCTCCAAGGAACAAGGATTTGGACAACTTATCATCAGAGAGATAGTTTTTTTTTCATTCATCAGTTTTTCCTTTATCAACAAGTTTTTTTTTTCTTATTGCTTCAGAAAGGATAGAAATATTTATCAGGAGATATAGAACAACAATTTTGATTTGAAATTTTAATTTATATAATATATAACATTAATTTTTGAAGGTTCACGTACATAGAACAAAATTTTGATAATCATTGAATGAGATATTTTTTGTTTAAGATATTTGAGTGTAAATTTTATTTCAATATATAATTTTGTATCATATATGTTTATTATTCCGGTATTCCTCAGACCTTACCTATCATATGTAAAGCATAGATATTGAAGCACGAATATAACCCTGAGATAAAAGAATTAAATAGTGTGATAAAATCATAATTGCATCATTTAAATAAGTTTAATTAATTAATTAATTAGCTAATTAATTGCTTGGCGCATCTCTGACTTTTAATATCACATTAACAGATATATATATATATATATATATATATATATATATATATATATATATATATATATATATATATATATATATATATATATATATATATATATATATATATATATATATATATATATATATATATATATATATAAAAAATGTGCACTCGTAAGTGAAAGGGATATTTTCGGTCAATTTGGAGATTAAAAAAGAAAAGAGTTGTGCTACTTTATCTTTTTTATTGAATACGTTTCGCCCACTGTTCAATGGGCATCGTCAGTTCATCTAAAAGAATGGTATTAGCGATACATCTAATATAAAAAACAATAAGTAAACGATCTTACCTTTAAAAGATCTGTAGCATTAAGATATTAGTATGGTGAAGACACATCAAAAATTAATTTACTAAATAAAACAGCAAAAAAAAACACAGAATGCCGGAAGATTCCCAATTTAAGTAATTTTATATTAATTAGTTTTATAATTTAACTTTTAAAAACATTGATGGATTCTAAAATCTATCAAAAAAAATTTAATCGTCAATTTTGGAATGTTATATTAACAACGGCAAGGCTAGGGATCTTGACTGTCATGATCATATCATGCAAAATAAAGTATTTGAAAGTTCGAATGTCAGAACTGACAATCAGATGGTGAGATTGAAGGAAAAGTTTTTTAGATGCCAACATAAATGTTATGATATAATAAAAGAAGTTGAAGAATAAATAAATTCTACTTTTAAATTATTGGTTTATTCTTCAACTTCTTTTATTATATCATAACATTTATGTTGGCATCTAAAAAACTTTTCCTTCAATCTCACCATCTGATTGTCAGTTCTGACATTCGAACTTTCAAATACTTTATTTTGCATGATATGATCATGACAGTCAAGATCCCTAGCCTTGCCGTTGTTAATATAACATTCCAAAATTGACAATTAAATTTTTTTTGATAGATTTTAGAATCCATCAATGTTTTTAAAAGTTAAATTATAAAATTACTTAAATTGGGAATCTTCCGGCATTCTGTGTTTTTTTTTTTGCTGTTTTATTTAGTAAATTAATTTTTGATGTGTCTTCACCATACTAATATCTTAATGCTACAGATCTTTTAAAGGTAAGATCGTTTACTTATTGTTTTTTATATTAGATGTATCGCTAATACCATTCTTTTAGATGAACTGACGATGCCCATTGAACAGTGGGCGAAACGTATTCAATAAAAAAGATAAAGTAGCACAACTCTTTTCTTTTTTAATCTCCAAATTGACAGAAAATATCCCTTTCACTTACGAGTGCACATTTTTTATATTAAATTAAACGGTCATATTCCTTAAAGATATATATATATATATATATATATATATATATATATATATATATATATATATATATATATATATTGTGACAATTGGGGTTTATAGAAAATAATTTATAAGTTATATACTACATAATATTAGATATAAAAAAGTATTTGATTATTTTAAAGAAGTTATATACTAGAGAATTTAATAAAAATATATTTATGTGAGGGCATTTTTAATAAATTAGCATATAATAATTGTAAAAAGTTGTATTTTAGTAGTTATGATTTTGTAGATATTTTTAAGTGAGCCATGTGACTAGGCAACACACTATACCCTCCATTCCTAAGTGTCATTTTAAGAATTTTACGAATATAAGTGGGGTTATATTGTTTGAAATGTGTATTTTATTAAATTAGAGTGTTAGTTACTAATTTGAATGTTTATTCTGATCTGAAAAGCCTAAATGTCAACAAAATTATTAATAGAAAAGAATGGAATTCTCTGGATCTCCGGAGATGGCCATGTTTGCGAGATGGTTTGTTCCAGAAAATTCAGACATGTATATAATAGAACAAATTGGAACATGATCTCTTACCAGATGGTTCTAGAAATCCAAAAACATATAAATACCCGTGATTTGGATTCAAGATGGCAGTTTTTGGAAGTTTTTTAGTCAGAAGTCAAGCAGTTTATTATGAAAGTTAGTTGGAGTCAGTGAATCAAGTACAAATAGTCAAAATGTTTAATATAATGAGTTAAATGAAGATTAAAAATTATGCATGCACATTTATAATTATACACAAATAATTATTGAAGATAAAAAAAGGTATATTGGAAGAAATTAAATTATATTATGGTTGGAGATTAGTATAAATCAACTTATAATAATTGGATATTGGTATATTGAAAAGAAGAATAAATATAAATGCTGTTTGCTGGTTTGGTTGGTGGTGTATAAATGCTGGTGAAGAAAACTATATCTTAAATTGGTAGAAGCTGATAATTGGAAAAAGAAATTTCACAAAAACAAGGATAACCGAAGTACGAAGACTTTCAGTGGTGATTAGAATATATATAGTGGAAAACAGTTCATTTAGGCATTCAGTGAAAGAAAGGTACAAAATTTTGTTAATATAATTTAGTTAATGTCATAACAATTTCAATTTTGAAGATAGTTTGTTTAAATTTAACATTGTCTATAGAATTTAATTAGTTTTATAAGAACATCAATTTAAAGATAGTTTATTTTAAATTTACATTGGCTAGGTTAGATATATATGTGTGTTTCATAATAGTTATAATAAAGATAATTTAAAAAAGTACTTACAAACTAATTCTTTGAGAACCGCGATAAAAACCCTATATATTATATTATTAAAAATACTCATTGCTCATCATTCAAACAAAAAACACATCATAACAATTTGGCACCCAACGCGGTGGCTCTCTATTTAAAAGAATTAGTTTGGGAAGATAAGTGCTCTCATATAATTAAATTAATTATCAGTAGAAAGAAAAAGTATAGATTTTAATTTTAATTATATTTGAACAAGTAAAGTCTCAAAATGTCTCAAGGAAAGAAAGGTACAAGAAGCAAAAAGAATGAAGAAGATGTGGAAGTAGAAACACAACCTATACAAGAGGAGAGTTTAGTTCAAGTTCCACAAGATACTGCAGAAATGAATCCAGAAAGAGAGGAAAATGTCAATATGGCAGCTTTGATGTCATTAATGATGCAGATGAACAAGACAATAGAAGAGAATTCAAAAGAAGTCAAAGAAGACATGAAAAAAATGGAACAGAAAATGGAAGAGAATACGAAGAAAATGGAAGAGAATACGAAAAAAATGGAAGAGAACACGAAAAAAATGAAAGAGAATTATAGAAAATTAGAAAAGAAAATAGAAGATAATAATAATAAAATTGTAAAGCAAATAGAAAAACAAATGGATAAAAAACTTGAAGCTGCAGAGAAAAAAGTAGCAAATGAAATAAAAATTATACGGAATGACTACAAGAAAAGGATAGAAAATGAGAGGACAGAAGTAAAGAGGATTATTCAAGATAATAAGATAGATATAGAACAGAAAATAGAGTTACAGAAATGTAACTTAGAAGTAAAAATTAACGAAGACAGGAGAAACACAGAAGAAAAATTAGACGATATACAACAAAATATCCAAATAAATAGTAATCAAATAAGAAATGTGGAACAGAGAATAGATGATATTTCACAAATGAGAGACATAGGGAGACCTTACTTAAATTTAACAAATGAGACTGGGATTAAATTCTCTGGTAATATAAAAAATTTGCATCCTAGAGTATACATAAATAGTTTAAAACATAAATTAAGATTTGTGAATAATATTAATGATATTAAAGATTATATTAGAATGACATTAAATGACAATGCAGCAACTTGGTTTGCTAGTATTGAGAATGATTTAGATAATTTTCAAACATTTGAAAATAAATTTTTAAATTATTATTGGGGTGAATTAGAGCAAGCCAAGTTTAGAGAAATTCTATATTTTGGAAAGTATAATCACAATTTAAAATCAAATATGGTAGATTATGCATTAAAACTGATAACAGTTGCAAAATATTTAGAACCACCACTTAGAGAGGATGAAACAGTCTTAAATGTATCTAGACATTTTGATGCTGATGTTGTCCAAACAGTAACTGTACAAAATATTCAAACAATAGATAGTTTTATTAATTTTATTCAAAGAATACAAAGAGGCAATATGACAAGTAATAATAACAACAGAAAAAACAATAATAATTTTCAATATAATAAAAATGATATTCAACAATATAGACAATCATATAACATTAATACTAGGTATGGTAATAATTTACAAAATTTTAATAATAATAACAGTAATCCAAATAGACAGAACTTTAATAATAATACTAGTTATAATAGACAAAATTTTAATAATAATACTAATTATAATAGACAACATTTTAATGACAGTACTAATAATAATAGACAAGATTTTAATAATAGAAGAAATACAGAGCGACCTAACTATAACAGACAGGTAAATTGTGTTCGAAGGAATAGAAGCTGCGAAGACAGGGAACAAAATAGTACAAGGCAGGAAAATGTAAGTAGAAGTCATAGTAGGGAAAGACATAGGACATCAGATCCAAGTGGTCAGATACAATCTGACAATTCTAATAATCAAAATTTTGTGCAGTAAACTTTCTGAATTACAAGTTAGGCCATTGCTATTATGAAAAACCTTCTGAATTTATTTCTTTAGATGAAGAGAAAATTATTGAATCTATTAATTTAATTTATATAAATGCTTTGGCCAAAAATAAAATGATTAAAATTATGATAGATACTGGTTCAGAAAGTACATTAGTCTCGGAGAATTTTATTTTTAATACATTAAAACTATCAGATATAATAAAGATTCCAAAAATTAAAATTATTGGTGCAAATAATAAGAAGTTGGGTGAAATTGATAAACTAGCCAATTTTAAAATTAATATTCTTAATAAAGAAATTAATATGCAAGGATTTATTGTCAAGGATTTATGTGTTGATATATTAATGGGAAATGATGAATTGGAAAAGAAGAAAGTAAAGATAGATTTTGAAAAAAAAATGGTAACTTTGGAAGGGCAAATAATTAAATTTATGCAGAAAGATGAGGTGGAAGAAGGAATAAGAGTTGATAGGATATTATTAAAAGAAAATAATGATGTTTATGAAGAAGAAATGTATTTTGATGATAGGGAAATGTCCCAAAAGAATGTAAAGAATAATGGTAGTGAATATTTAAGGAATGGAAATTTTAAGCAGATGGATGCCTACGAGGCGGAGTGCGTAAAATTGGAAGCAAGGAATAATGAGTACATATTGAAGAATAATGTGATTTGTAAAGAAGAAGATATGATGAAAGTTTTAAATTGCCCTGAAGAATATAAATCAATAGTCATTTCCATATTGCAGCAACACAAGGGACTTGTCAATAAAGAAAATAGAATTGCACAAAATTATATCCATAGTATAAAAGTTAAAGAAGAAAAAGATTTTAAAACAAAATCATACCCAATACCATATAAATACAGAGAAGAAGTAAACAAAACAATTAATAATATGTTAGAAGATGGGATCATTGAGAAGGCAGACACACGTTTTATTAACCCCATAGTAGTAGTACGAAAAAGATCAGGTGAAATCAGGTTATGTTTGGATGCAAGGAATATTAACAAGATTACTGAAAAGCAATTTGAAGCACCAATGAGTATAGATGGAATATTAGGAAGAATTACAGGAATGTCATTTTTCACTAAAATCGATTTACAGCATAGTTTCTGGTTAATACCTCTAGAAAGAAAAAGTAGACAGTATACAGGATTTCAGATAGATGGAGTAGTATATCAATTCAAAGTAGTACCATTTGGACTTCAATCATCTTGCAGTGCTCTATGTAGATGTCTTCATGATATTTTGGATCAATATGAACATTTTGTAATTCACTACATTGATGATATATTAATTTTTTCTAAAACGGCTGAAGATCATGAGAAACACCTAAAAACTATAATAAATAGATTAGACAAAGTTGGACTAAAAATAAATCAAGAAAAATGTACATTTTTTCAAAAAGAAGTCATATATCTAGGTTATAAACTTAACACTAAGGGAATCGAAATGGATCCAGAACGGACACAAGTCATTCAGGAATATAAAACAACACACAATTTAAGAACTTTAAGAGGATTTATTGGAATAATTAATTATTATAAAAGGATGATACCAGATCTAAGTATAAAAGAAATTCCATTACTTGAACTACTGAGAAAAGGTGTAAAATGGAGATGGGATCAGAGAAGAAAACTAGCATTCCAAGAAATTAAAAACATTTTTCTGTCAAATTTGAAAATATACTATCCTGACTACACACAGCCATTCATATTAAGAACAGATGCATCAATAGAGAGATTATCAGGGGTATTATTACAAATACATGATGGGGTCGAATACCCAATACAATTCATTTCAAGAATTACAAAGCCACATGAAAAGGGTTACTCAGTTTCAGAATTAGAACTAGCAAGTATAATACACTGTGTCACAAAATTAAGATTTTATTTGTTGGGTAATGAATTTACAATAGAAACAGATCACCAAGCTTTAACGTCTATATTAAATAACAAATATGGAAACAGTAGAATACATCGGTGGAGTCTAATACTTAGTGCATACTGCTTTGAAATCAAATACATTTCTGGAAAATCCAATATAGTGGCAGATGCTTTATCAAGGTTAGAAAATACACCACAAAAAGGGCAGCGAACAATAAAAATTGGATTAAATCAATTAGTAGAAAGTACTGGATTATATTCTAAAGAAGAAATTATAAGAGATCAGATCAATTTGAGTGAAAAACAAAAAGTCCTTAGGAAAGATGGAGTATATTATAAAATAATAAATGGCATAGAAGTATATGTAATAACTAGAACTTTAGCAAAGAAAATATTGAAAAATTTACATAACAATTATATGCATATTGGTTCAAGAAAGCTATGGATGCTATTTAGGGACAATTATTTTGCAAAGAATGACATAAGTATAGCAAAAGAAATTACTAACCAATGCCCAATATGTCAACTAAACAAAGAAAAGAATTTAAAAAAAAAAACTTACTGATAGATCCATTTCATAGATAGATGGTAGATTTCTTTGTTGTGAATAAATTTGACATCATACTTGTTGAATTTTGTACATATGGAAATTGTTTGGTACCCTAAAAATCATAATTTGGGGTTAGATATAGAATTGATTGTGTAAATGTCTTTATAAAAAGTGTAAAACTTACCAATTTATATTGATGAAAGTTATTTTAAATGGAAATAATTCCTGGATTTTGTCTATAAATAAACAGAACACAATATAGATTATATTTTTAATTAAGGTTATATTTTATTCTCTCCATTTGACATGACAGTTTGACCATAGAATAGCCGAACTGTGATCCGTGGTTCTCTGCTTTGACGTAGACAGCGAACAGGGATGTATTTAACACATTTTAAATAAAAAAAAATTGAATTATTAATTTATTAAATTTAATAAGGTATGAGAAAATTATTATTTAAAAAAATAATAAGTAAATTATTTATTTTAAATATTATTTTTGGGGTATTGTGACAATTGGGGTTTATAGAGAATAATTTATAAGTTATATACTACATAATATTAGATATAAAAAAGTATTTGATTATTTTAAAGAAGTTATATACTAGAGAATTTAATAAAAATATATTTATGTGAGGGCATTTTTAATAAATTAGCATATAATAATTGTAAAAAGTTGTATTTTAGTAGTTATGATTTTGTAGATATTTTTAAGTGAGCCATGTGACTAGGCAACACACTATACCCTCCATTCCTAAGTGTCATTTTAAGAATTTTACGAATATAAGTGGGGTTATATTGTTTGAAATGTGTATTTTATTAAATTAGAGTGTTAGTTACTAATTTGAATGTTTATTCTGATCTGAAAAGCCTAAATGTCAACAAAATTATTAATAGAAAAGAATGGAATTCTCTGGATCTCCGGAGATGGCCATGTTTGCGAGATGGTTTGTTCCAGAAAATTCAGACATGTATATAATAGAACAAATTGGAACATGATCTCTTACCAGATGGTTCTAGAAATCCAAAAACATATAAATACCCGTGATTTGGATTCAAGATGGCAGTTTTTGGAAGTTTTTTAGTCAGAAGTCAAGCAGTTTATTATGAAAGTTAGTTGGAGTCAGTGAATCAAGTACAAATAGTCAAAATGTTTAATATAGTGAGTTAAATGAAGATTAAAAATTATGCATATAATTTAATGCACATTTATAATTATACACAAATAATTATTGAAGATAAAAAAAGGTATATTGGAAGAAATTAAATTATATTATGGTTGGAGATTAGTATAAATCAACTTATAATAATTGGATATTGGTATATTGAAAAGAAGAATAAATATAAATGCTGTTTGCTGGTTTGGTTGGTGGTGTATAAATGCTGGTGAAGAAAACTATATCTTAAATTGGTAGAAGCTGATAATTGGAAAAAGAAATTTCACAAAAACAAGGATAACCGAAGTACGAAGACTTTCAGTGGTGATTAGAATATATATAGTGGAAAACAGTTCATTTGGGCATTCAGTGAAAGAAAGGTACAAAATTTTGTTAATATAATTTAGTTAATGTCATAACAATTTCAATTTTGAAGATAGTTTGTTTAAATTTAACATTGTCTATAGAATTTAATTAGTTTTATAAGAACATCAATTTAAAGATAGTTTATTTTAAATTTACATTGGCTAGGTTAGATATATATGTGTGTTTCATAATAGTTATAATAAAGATAATTTAAAAAAGTACTTACAAACTAATTCTTTGAGAACCGCGATAAAAACCCTATATATTATATTATTAAAAATACTCATTGCTCATCATTCAAACAAAAAACACATCATAACAATATATATATATATATATATATATATATATATATATATATATATATATATATATATATATAGATATATATAGAAATAAAGCTCTTTTTACGAAGTTAGTGTAGTTCAAGAGAGACCGTATTACGAAGAGTGGGCAAAGAAAGAGAGGTGATGTATACCATTAAAAGGAGAAAGTTGGAATATCTCGGACATATAATGAGAAACAGCACTAAATACAGATTACTGAAGGTAATCCTACAGGGTAAAGTATTCGGAAAGCGAGGAATTGGGAGAAGGAGAATATCATGGTTGAAGAACCTGAGGAAATGGTTCTCCACAACAACAACGAATCTATTTAAAGCATCAGTCAATAAAATAATTATAGCCAGAATGATTGCCAATATTCGGAACGAATAGGCACTGAAAGAAGAAGAAGAAGTGTAGTTCAAAATGAGAAACAAAGCTAAAAACCAAAAGCACTAGAGACTTTATAACTAAAACCGATTAAAACTTTTATATCCGAGAGTTTTAGGATGGCTTAAACATATTAGTTGTATAAAGATAGAAATAGAATAATATCAAAGAGGCCGGTCCTGAACATGGTAATACAAATTCTGTTTATATTTCAGTCCCGAAAAATTGTCTTTTCTAAAATAATCTATATCGAAACAAACTTAAACTATAGCAATAAGTAATCATATACAGCGCAGCTATGTTACGGAATACAACAGTGAGTTATTCTTATTTTATATATCATAAATATTTCAAAGCATACTAGTTGTAAAGTAGCGGTCGAAACCTGTGATCAGAATCATTTCTGGTTCTATAACTGGTTTAAGTAAGTACTAATGAGTTTATCAAATGATATCACATCCGACCTTAAAAATTTGTCAACAGCCATGACTGACGATCAACAATCTTAAAACAACACATCATACTCTGCTCTGCTTAAAAATACTCCAATTCAGTTTCCTAAGAATCAAGCAATTTTATTTAATACGCCACCTGATACTAAAATAGAAGAGTACTTAATAGCTCTTGGTGAAGTTATTCATCCACGGACTATTTTATTTTCATCGAAATTAAAATTTATGTCCATTTACGCAGAAATAAAAATAAAAGGCGAAAATCTAAAAGCACGAAGATTAGTAACTCCGAACGAAAAACCGTTACCATCTAATGTCTGCTTTTCTATTCCACACACTCTAATAGAAAATGAGTTAATTAAATTGGCTCTTAAATTAATGTCACTTTTAACCTTCCTCAGAATAGGTAGTCAGCTGCCAGAATTTCAACACATCTTTAGTTTTAGAAGACAAACATATATTCAACCACTTGTAGATATAGACCTACCTTCTTCCTTCTTAATTACGTATGTACAAACTTCGTATCGCATATTTTTAAGTTTAGATAAACCCTCATGTTTTATCTGTAAGCAAACAGATCACATTGCAGCAAATTGTTTGAGTCATAGTCCACAAAATGATTTCACTCTTATCGTCCACCAACTACAAAGTTGTTGGTGATTTTAATAGTCACAATCCAATATGGGGATTTCTCGTAATAAATTCCAAAGGAAAAATTTTAGAAAGCATAATTACCTTAAAAACGTACACTTGCTGAATGATGGACAATCAACACGATATAATATTCATACAACTATCGACTTGTCAATATGTGATCATGTGCTGTCACCAAAGGTTTCATGGGATGTAATCCCGTTTTTATATCGAAGTGATCATTTTCCTATCAAAATCTCTTTTAATATTAATTATAAAGATGTTAATACAACTTCAATTCCAAAATGAAATCTAAAGAAAGCCGATTGGTATTTGTTCACAAAGTATATCCAACAGAACTGTCATGCCTTAAAAGAAGTCACCGGAAATCATCCTCACAATTGTAAGCCTGTTGAAGATAAAACAACTTCATTGTCTGATGTAGTTTTTTGTGTTTTTTGTGTTCATTTTTAGTATGTTTAAAGAAATAGTTAAATAAACTCGAAAGTTTAACAAATATCCATAATATATATATATATATATATATATATATATATATATATATATATATATATATATATATATATATATATATATATATATATGTATATATTCGAAATACGAAAAATCAGCTCTAAGGATTTTGTAATATTTTTTACACAAGTGTTTTACCAGAATTTTTTGACAATTGTGACAAAAATTATTTATCAAAGGAACTAGTCTTATTAATAAATCACGCTTCCTTTTCCAAGTTCCGGAGTGAAATGTGGAAACGAATAAACTGCAATGCGACGTAGTAAATATCAGTAGTTACGTGCTAAATGGGAACTTAAACACTACATAACATCTCTTGAATTTATAATATTGAACCAACATTAGTTGGGTTTCTACTAAAGTTACACTACGATGTTAAAATAGAGAAAGGTGGAAATTTAGGTAAAGCCGAATTTGCGGGAATGTATATGAGGTACAAGTACAATAAACGAACTAAGCTTAGTTTATATAGAACTACAAATAGCGCCCAAAAAGAACAAGAAACTAGTAATCTACTATCACTGTCATTAAGATGGACTGATATGTTTTAAATGGTCTTTTTACACTGTAAACCATATATATATAACTGTGTATAAACCTGTATACCAATCTAGTATAATATAATTATCTAGTATCTAGAAATGGTACACTATTTCCTCCATATCAACAGTAGATTGTATGTTTCTGTCATATGAATTTGTTTGTGAATGTGTTTATATTTCAGTCCCAAATAAATTCTAAACTAAAATTATTTTAAACTATTTGTAATTATTTTATTGTAATATAAAAATTCCTGTGATGTGCTGATTTTAATGATTCCATTCTGTGAGTTTTTATTTGTTTGTAAGTATATTCTCTATCATTATCTTTAATATTATTTATAGTGCCCTCTAAATAATGTGATAATACAGGGAAAATAATAAAAAAAAGAAAATAATGTGATAATACAGGGAATGACAATAGAAACTGGAGATAGAAGAATACTAAAAGAAGTAATAGGAAATTTTATGACAAAAGAGCTAAATATTACCGTAAATATAAAAGAAGCAGTGAAGCTAGGAGATAAAACATGTTTAGTCAGACTGTCAAACAAAGAAGAAAAAACAAAAATTATGGAAAACAAAAGTAAACTTAAAGAAGTGAAAAAAGAAAAAATATATATAAACAATGATCTAACGACAAAGGAATTACAAATACAGAAGGAAATACGAAGAATAGCAAAAGATGAAATAAAGAAAGGTAAACGTGTCCAAATTAAAGCCAACAAACTTATAATAGATGGTCTAGAAAGGAGATGGAATAGAAACACCAACCAGCTGGAGGACCATCATGGAGGTGGTTCAAAAAACTAGCAAGGGATGAGACGATACATTATTCGTTGACGGACGAGGTAAACAAACAGGAAATGACTGCAGATAAACCCGGGTACAATAAAAGTGAAATAAACAAAGATAGACAAGAAAACAAAAATAAAAGACGAAGACAACAGAACAAAAAAAATAAAGAGTTGAAAATAAGCACATGGAACATAAGAACTGTGCTAGCTCCAGGAAAAATGCTATAAATAGGAAAAGAACTCAAAAGGTATAAAATAGATATTGCAACACTGCAAGAATTACGCTGGGAGGGACAGGTACAGATTGATAAACAAGACATGACAATGTTATGTTCAGGAGGAAAGAAGCAAGGGCAAAAAGGCGTGGGATTCATGATACTAAGGCACCTAAGAGAGCAAATTATAAATTTCAAGCCAATATGCGAAAGGATGGCCTATGTTGAAGTCAATAGCAAACCATTTATTATATCAGTCTTGAATTTATACGTTCCCACAGAAACAAGCAATGCAGATGAAAAAGAAATCTTTTATGATAGGGTCGAGGGTAAGAGGAGATAGAAAAAATATCCAAAGAAGATGTTATATTTGTACTAGGAGACCTCAACGCCCAGATTGAAAAAGAGGACTTTTTACAACAAATTGCAGGAAAGCATACAATACACGAAAACACGAATGACAATGGGCAAAGACTATGTAACCTAGCAACAAGAACAAATTTGTTAATAAGCTCCAAAAACAAAATTTGAACACCCTAAAATACATAAGGTAACATGGAGGTCACCAGATCAGAAAACATATAGTCAAATTGATCACATAATGATTAATAAACGAAAACAATCGTCAATAAAAGATGTAAGAAAGTTCAGAGGTGCGTGTGCAGATGGTCACAGCCACTATAAGACAAAAAGTTAAAATTGAAACAAAACCAAAAAACCAACATAAAAAGTGGAATGTCAATAAAATGAGTAATGAAGAAGTAAGAAAAAAATATGAAGAGGCAGTAACAGTTCAAATAAAAGAGAAATATAAAGCAGAAGATATAAACACAGAATGGGAGACGATCAAAAAATCAATAGAAGAAGGTGCAAATATTCAGATAGGTAAAAGTCAGGCTAAAACAAAAAACGGATGGTATAACCAAGAATGTAGAGAAATAACAGGAAAAAAAATGCAAGCCAGAAATAAATGGCTAAGAACAGATAAAGAGGAAGACAGAGAAGAATATGAAAAATTAAAAAGGAATGCTAAGAAAGTGATAAGGCAAAATAAAAGAAGATGGGTAGACAAAAAAATGCAGGAAATAGAGCAGGAAAGAACAAACAAAAATACGAAAAGTTTTTACAAAAAGATTAAAGAACAAAACAAAAAATACAAGGGCAAAACAAACGGAATAAAAAATAGAGAGGGAATAGTGATAATAGAGGACCAAGAATACAAGCAAGTATGGAGAGATTACAACAGAGAGCTCTTGACGGAGGAAACAACAGAAGAAGAAATGCATAACGAGGAGGAAACGGTGCACGAAGAAAAAACAGATGAAGTAGATGAAGTAGACATCGAGATTTTAAAAGAACCAACATTAGACGAATTGGATGAAGTAATACAGAGAAGCAAAAATGGAAAAGCCCCTGGTAAAGATGGAATTAATATGGAACTAATAAAGTACAGGGGAAGGGAACTAGGAGGAAAAATACTGGCACTATTGAAAAATATATGGAAAGAAGAGAAAATGCCAGGGGACTGGGAGGTAGGGCAGATGATAACAATACATAAAAAGGGAGGCCAACAAATCTGTGAAAATTATAGAGGAATAACGTTACTAAATACAACATATAAAATATTGACATCAATAATAAAAAAGAGGTTATCAAAGATCACAAAGAAGACAGTAGGACAGTACCAATGTGGATTCACAGAAGAAAGATCTACAATAGATGCAATACACACAATAAAACAAAAAATAATGGAAAAAGCAAACGAGTATAAATTAGAATTGGAAATGTTATTCATAGACTTCAAACAGGCATTTGATGCGATTAAAAGGAACGGAAAAATGATACCACTTAAAAAATTAAAAATTTTACACAAACTCAGAAATTTAATAGAAATGAAAATAAAACTACAAAAATAAGCATAAAGACACAAAGAGTACTACGAAATATAAATAAAGGAAATCTCAGAACAAGAGGTGATCAAATAATTGCATATGCAGACGATATTGCTATTATTGCAAAGAACAGAAAAATAATGAAAGAAATGCTAGAAAAATTAAGAGAGAAAGGGGAGGTAATGGGGATAAGATTAAATCAAGAAAAGACAAAAATATTAGGATTAGGGAAAAAATCAATGAAAGTAAAAATCAAAATAGAAAGTTTCGAGTTTGAAGAAGTAGAATACTTCAAATACCTAGGAGTTACAATAAGTAAATCCGGAGAAAGGAAATCCGAAATAAAAGAAAAAATATTAGCAGCGAATAAAGCTTATTTTGCAAACAAAAGATTACTTAAAAGCAAAACACTGACTAAAAAAAGTAGGATGAGCATTTATAACACCATAATTAGGCGAATATTATTATATGCAGGAGAAACAATATCAAACAATATACATAAAGAGTAAACAAAGTTACCATAACATGATCTATTCGAGCGATAGAGTAAAACTGAAGCAGAAGTCGCGACGCGAACATATTCGTCGTCGAAGCTTAGAATGCACTGAAATCTTTACCATCCACGTCTCGCAGATCCTATTAATTTACTTCATGCTACGAAGACAAAACGGACTCCTTTTTTTCTTAGACAGTGCCGCCATTATTTACAACCAAAAACCAAACGTAGGTATGTGGTTCTATAGTTCTTCTGCTGATAATAATTTAGGAGTTGTTTCAATCAATTGTTCGTATATTTAAAACCATATGTATTTAACGTTTTACAGCTTTAATTAATTAACTAGGTTATTCTATATATCCTATATAAACACTCTTCATTTATTTATATTTCTAGCGTTCGTTCTCGTTTTTAGTTTCAAGATCTTTTGAGTCATCATCTACATGTTCCGTATATCGTATTTTTAGTCTCATCTTAAATCACTTTCCCACCATGTATTGTTGGGTTATACTTATTACTGGCTCAGAGTTCAGAGAAATTTATGCGCTGAACATGACCCATCCATTTCAAGCTTCCAAGCTTCTTTCATACATTGCCAGTTGCAGTTGGTCCGATTTAATCAATAGCATGTCACCGATCTGATCTAGATCTCTCTTTAGAGTTTAAACACTTAAAATAAAAATTTACCATATTTTATAATTAAAAAGATTAAGTTTCATGTAAAAATTATGACAGCCGTTTATTAGAAGCCACCTGATAAGCTCCATTAACGACATTATGTCATTGAGCTTTGGAACAGAGACAGGTTTCCCATTAGGCCACAAAATTTGCAGTTTGGAGGAATATAAAAATTCTGTAGTCCTGGTTGCATTTCTTCTGACTCTTTTACTTATGTCTTCTTCTTCTTCTTAACATGCCATACACCAAAGTGCGTAGGCGACTATCTCATAACTATAATTCTGTTCTTGGCGGCGTGACACAGCTCCCCTGTATTGTGTATTCCTGTCCATTCTTTAATATTCCTTAACCAGGATAATTGGTTGCTGCCGGCTCCTCTCCTACCTTCGATCTTCCCTTGTAGGATTAACTGTGGTATTTTATATTTTGCTCCTCTCAATATGTATCCAAGGTAACCAATCTTGCGTTTTTTAAATTAATTCAAAGAGTTTTCTTTCCACGCCGGCTCTCTTAAGGACGTCATCGTTTCGAACTCTATCCACCCAAGGTATGCGCATCATTCTTCTCAATGACCACATTTCAAATGCTTCAAGTTTGTTAATAGATGTTTTTTTCAAAGTCCACGTTTCCATGCCATATGTCTACTTATGTCTACTTCTTGCAAATTTCCGCCGTGATTTTTACTGAAATAGACGGATTTTCTTCCATGAGGAGTATTTCTTTAGTTTGAAGCTAGTTAATGGAATTTCCATTTATATCTTTCTTTCTATTTACAATATGTTTTAAAATATCGCAAACTCCTTCGAACTCTTCTTTTTTTACCATTTGAATCATTAATTTGTTTCGTTGTCCCCTTATTTGTTCATAAGGGGACAGCGATGTGAACTTCTAAGACACAGGGAAAGATAAGAGGAGGAAGGAGCATATGAAGAAAGAGAGTGTCCTGGTTGACGAATTTAAGGGACTGGTTCAAATGTACCTAGTTACATGGAACTCTTCAGAGCAGCAGTAGATAGAGTAAAGATAGTGATGATGATATTCAACCTCCGATTAGGAGACGGCACTTAAAGAAGAAGATATATTAAATGAATTCACTGTATAAATGTTATTATATAATACGTATCTCCGGCTCTGGTAATAAATTTTCATTATTTTCTAAGGAAAAATAAACTGCACTATTTTCTATAGCTGTACACATCGGTTTGTAATTTTTATTCTATAGACTTCTATTCTTATATCTTTATTCATTAGGCTTAGATTATTAATTTTGATGCAATAATAAAATAAATCTAACTTAATTTTATTATGCACGTGTAACCTGCCAAAAAATGACAACACTATTATCGCTAGTTGGTTGACAACTGATGCACAATGCCCAATGATCCAATAACGAATTATCCGACAAACGATGTCGCGTAATTCAATCTCTTGAAAGCTAGACAATCAATATGTTGTGTTTTGTAATAAAGGATTAACCGACTATTTGTGGCGCTTCATTTGTTGTTACACTTAGAAGATAAGGATTTTTGTTTTTGACAATAGATTATGTACTAATTCTGGGGCTTGATTTGATATTCCAATTTTTGTTGTAAGAGTTTTTAATTCTGTAAAATCAACTTGGCTTTTAATTCGGTATTACAAATCTTTTAATTTTTCTTACGATTTTTCTTAATAAAATAACCAATGTCGCTTAATACAGGTTCTTAAAAACCGCCTTATTTTGTACTTTTTTACAAAAAACATATTTTTATACATAGATTTGCAC
This sequence comes from Diabrotica undecimpunctata, assembly GCF_040954645.1. Lineage (NCBI taxonomy): Eukaryota > Metazoa > Arthropoda > Insecta > Coleoptera > Chrysomelidae > Diabrotica > Diabrotica undecimpunctata. Next base: position 103,922,081 of record NC_092806.1, read on the forward strand.
CCTATCTGCTAGATGGCACTATTATCTCGATTTTGAATTTTTGGCGCTTAATCCGTTATTACATAACGCGGTCCAATTGATGTTTCATGTATGTTTATTATTAATATTTACAAAATATGCACGATATGCAAAATATGCATTTTGTATATTTGCCTAAATCTAACTGACAGTCAGAATATCAATATTTCTCAATTTTAAATTTGTATGTTCCTCTTATTAAATGAAATTATAGTTTTTATGTTTTATTTGTAATGGTAACTTTACATTAATTTAAAATTAAGTCTTAGGAAATGTAAAACAAAGGACGATAATTCAACTTTTACTTCCTGTAAAACTCGTGAGTTGTAGCTTTGAATGAATTCTGGCGACGAACAAAAGGTCGTCTGAAAATAAAATCCATTTATGAAATTTAGGACACGTATATGGTTCATTTGAACCTGAATAAAACATAAAGCCGATAGTAAAATATTTATATTTTTTGTTGTTGACCCGTTATTTTGACGCAGAAACAATGGAATAAAATTATGCTTTTGGATCTTGTAACTTAATTAGCAATGCGATTTCTCTATTGATGTCTCTGTCATTTTTATGTAATTACTAAATTAAAAACAAATTCTTTTTTTCCTATTACATAATACATAATGATTGGGATAAAGTATGGAACCGACTAAATATATTTGAAAGCAGAAATACGCCATTCATGAAACTTTGCATGCATAAACCACTTTAGAGTAAAATAATGGGTAAATTTATTTATCCAGACCAATTAGAATAATAATTTAAAAAATTACTTCAAATATTTCAAATGCTCGCCATTTACCTCCAGACAATGTGCAGGTCTGTTATTAAATTCGAATTAATCAATATTCCTTTGTTTCAAATAATGCAAACATGTTGATCGCCTAATGTAAACAAATGATTTTAGATAACTACAAAGAAAAAATCTATCGGAATAAGGTTTGAAGAGCAAGCAGCCCAATCTATGTATCCTTTCCGTCTAATCCATCCATTTGAAGAATTCGCATTTGAAAAATTTCGAACTCATCGATAATAGTGGGAAGACGCCCCCCACCTTGTTAAAACTGAAAATGTTGTGGTAACTGGCCAATCTCTTGAAGTGTAGGAATAATTTGGTTATTTAGTAAATCTCAATACTTGTGACTAGTCTTTCCTTTATTTCGTTTCCTTTTATGAAAAATGGTTCGATGTGCCTATTTTGGACAATTTCCATACAAATATTTGACTTTTTGGATCCTGTTCTAACACGATCACCATAATCGATTATGATTAAGAGTTCAATACGATATTTTCGCATGACGTACATTAACACCACAAGAGAATACACTTAAAAATAGCAGTTTTGGTAATTTTTTTAAATAAACTTAGTTACTTGTTATAAACCTAATTAACATATTAATAAGATTAAACATTTTAAGTAAGTTAGATAGAATGAAATTGTTATCAACAAATTTGTTGAAACCAAAGAGATATAGAGGGGGTGTAGAGTTGTGTTATAGAGGTAGCACCTTTTTTATCGAAACGACCACTGAACAAATTCCCTTCGTTGGCTCAGTGAAGATGTTCGTTCTGTTGTAATGGAAACACCAAATAATAGTAGCAGAGTTTATTGTTGAGACGTACACTATGGGTGTAGACCCGGGATTACTTTGAGTAGAGACTGATGAAGTTGATCGTTGAAGACTATATGTTCGTTGAGTGAATATTGATTGAATGCTTCTCTAGTCAAGAGATATAGTTTTATATAAATTCTATTTGGGTCAATATTTTTCGCGTACCTAGCGTGATATGTGTATTTAATTTATGTAAATTGTTTAACTTTGTCAGTACTTTTTACTGATGTCCAAATTATTATTTATAATTGACCAAATGTGTATGTAACCTAATTAACTACGTGTGTGTATTTAATAACAAATAGATTCATTCGGTCTACTGGGTGATAAAATTATACTGTCCAATTTCGGATATGAATTCTGAAGATTTGATATTGGACAACCACATCGAGCGTCATAGACGGGAGATGATTCTTGATAACTGGTCCTCATAAGACAGCTAACTCTCACTTATAGCTCCACGTGCCACACCCCGGGCAACTGCATTGGTCTGCAGACTAAACTAAGTGAGGGTAGCCAGATATGGCGAAAATTTTACCGAGCGATTGCCGGTATAAGCGATCTCCCACTTGCTGACCAATGGCTTCGGGCGGATGAGTTGGTAAGTGGTAGGGATCAAACTAGAACGCAGCGTCTGATCCAGAGTGGGCGGCTGCAAATAGCGTCTGTGTCCAGAGGATCGGCTAAAATACAAACCAGAGAAGGCAACGGCAACCACTCTGGTATATATTTCCCAAGAAAACTACAATGAAAGCACAAACAGAAATGGCCCCTAGTCCCCGGCAGATCTTAGATGATCAAGGGGTGCGAAGAATCTCCGGGAGGAATAGCCTAAATATTTTAAATACAAACTTTAAGATTGCAACATGGAACGTTAGAAGTCTGTTCGAATCAGGAAAACTAGCAAATGCATGCCACGAAATGAAACGTTTAGGGTTGCAGATATTGGGTTTGAGTGAAGTTAGATGGCCAGGTTCACGTAAAGTTAAAACCATGAACAAAACTTTCTATTACTTGGGTAATAATGATCCGGTTCATCGTAGCGGGGTTGGAGTAATTGTAGAAGACAAATATAACAATGCCGTCACAAACTTTGTGCCATTTCGGACCGATCTCTTCTTATTCAACTATCCGGAAAGCCAGTAAATACTAACATCATTCAAACTTATGCCCCTACGGCCGATAAACCCATAGAAGAGCTAGAAGCGTGGTATGCTGACGTAGAAAAACTTATAAAGATGACCAAAAAGCGAGACCTAACATTTATCTTAGGTGACTTTAATGCTAAGTTAGGTAGAGGAAAAGTTTCTGGATTGATTGGAGACTTCGTACTTGGAGCAAGGAACGACAGGGGAGAGAGAATGACAGAATTCTGCCAACAACACAACATGGTAGCGACAAATACATGGTTTAAATTACACCCTCGCAGATTGTACACTTGGACTTCACCACAACACAATGAAAACAGAGTAATCCGTAACCAAATAGATTACATATTGGTCAACAAAAGATATCACAATGCAATCATCTGTGCAAAAACATATTCTGGAACTGATATCAATTCCGATCATAATCCTGTTGTTGCAAAAGTTCGCGCAAGATGGAAACTAATAAAGAAACAAAAACCTTAACACCAACTATTAGACATCCAATTATTGAAAAACGACACCATACATCAGACAGTAAATAAAGAATTAAACAAAAATTTAGGAAATATCGACCACAATAGAATTAGCGAGTACGATGACATAAACGTTCTGTGGAAAACTATTAAAGAACAAATGAACAATGTAACGGAAAAACATCTAAAAGTAACACCTAGAAATAACAAACAGGAATGGATGACAGAAGAGATTTTACAATTAATTAACAAACGAAGAGAATCCAAAGAAAAAAATGACAAGGACGGAGAATACAAAAGACTAAATAGAATAATTCGAAAAAAAAAAATAACCGAAACAAAAGAGAAATGGCTGGAAACAAAATGCGTGGAAACAGAAGAACTACAACAAAGGCACGATTTTTTTAATTTACATAAAAAGGTAAAAGAGTTTACATCGACTACCAAGAGAACGACTTTTCACACCATGCTGAACACGGATGGCAAACTGCTAGAATCAACCGAAGACAAACTGAAAAAATGGGAAAACTATATTAAAATTCTTTTTCACGACATACGAGAAGAACCAAGATTGGAAAATAACAACGAAGGGACAACAATTCTGAAATCTGAAAACATAAATGCAATTAATCATCTTAAAACAAATAAAAGCCCAGGTCCAGACGGACTATACCCAAAAACGTTAAAATTAATCAGCGAAGAAAATATCGAAATATTTGTCCTTTTATTCAATCGCATTTATGACAGGTAAAATATCCCAAGATTGGCTGGAGTCAATATTCATCCTACTACCAAAAAAGCCAAACCCACAACACTGCAATGAGTTCCGTCTGATAAGCCTTATGAGTCATGCAGTAAAAGTCCTACTAAAAATCGTACATAATCGTATCTATAGAAAGTGCGAAACAATCATCGGAGACGATCAGTTTGGATTCAGAGCCAGCATGGGAACGAGAGAAGCCCTGTTCAGTTTACTAGTTCTCGCCCAAAAATGCTACGATCAACAGAAAGATACACTTATATGCTTTATAGACTTCGAAAAAGCATTTGATAGAGTAAGACACGACCTACTATTAGAACGTTTGCAAAAACTCGGTTTAGATGGAAAAGACATCAAGTTCTTAAAAAACTTGTACTGGAACCAAAACGTTAGAGTGAGGATCGAAGGTTCCACATCTGCAGAAGTAGAAATTAGGAGGGGAGTTAGACAAGGATGTGTTCTGTCGCCTCTGCTGTTTAATCTTTACTCCAAGTTTCTATTTAAAGAAGCATTGGAGGATTCCAAGATTGGCTGGAGTCAATATTCATCCCACTACCAAAAAAGCCAACCCCACAACACTGCAATGAGTTCCGTCTGATAAGCCTTATGAGTCATGCAGTAAAAGTCCTACTAAAAATCGTACATAATCGTATCTATAAAAAGTGCGAAACAATCATCGGAGACGATCGGTTTGGATTCAGAGCCGGCATGGGAACGAGAGAAGCCCTGTTGAGTTTACTAGTTCTCGCCCAAAAATGCTACGACCAACAGAAAGATACACTTATATGCTTTATAGACTTCGAAAAAGCATTTGATAGAGTAAGACACGACCTACTATTAGAACGTTTGCAAGAAGTCGGTTTAGATGGAAAAGACATCAAATTCTTAAAAAACTTGTAGTGGAACCAAAACGCCAGAGTGAGGATCGAAGGTTCCACATCCGCAGAAGTAGAAATTAGGAGGGGAGTTAGACAAGGATGTGTTCTGTCGCCTCTGCTGTTTAATCTTTACTCCAAGTTTCTATTTAAAGAAGCATTGGAGGATTCCAAGGATGGAGTCAAGGTGAATGGCGTAAATATCAACAATATCAGATACGCCGATGATACAGTGTTAATTGCGGATTCCGACGTAGGTCTACAACGACTCATCGACAAGACCAACTCGACCTGTGAGCAATTTGGTATGAAAATAAACATTAAAAAAACCAAAGTGATGTCAATCCGAAAAAACCAAAACGTACCTCAACCTTGCACAATAAATGGACACATTTTAGAACAGGTCGATAGATTTAAGTACCTGGGATGTTGGATCGATAGAAGCCTAAATCCTGATCTAGAAATAAGATCGAGAATAGAACAGGCCAAAAAATCTTTTGAAAAAATAAAAAAACTGCTTTGTGATTCTCGAATAAAACTTGAAATTCGACTACGTTTATCAAAATGCTACGTCTGGTCGATTCTTCTATATGCAGTTGAAACGTGGACCCTAAAAATATCAACCGTAAATAAATTGGAGGCCTTTGAAATGTGGATCTACCGGAGAATGCTCAAAGTTTCATGGACATCGCATACCTCAAACGAAGAAGTGCTGCATAGAATAGGCAAGGAAAGAGAACTTTTTAACACAGTAAAAGTTAGAAAAACATCATACCTAGGCCACATACTGAGAAATAATAAGTACCAATATACCCAACTTATAGTGAAAGGAAAAATCGAGGGAAAGAGAGGCCTAGGAAGGAAAAGACTATCGTGGCTCAGAAACATCCGACAATGGACAGGGCTAAATTTTGAACAGCTAATAAGAACAGCTGAAGATAGAGAAGATTTTAAAATTGTAGTAGCCAACCTCCATTGAGGGGAGGGCACTTTAAGAAGAAAGAGATATAATACTAATACTAAAATATAAAAAATAACATTCAAAATGATAAATATTTATTGCACATCCTCGAAGCTATCATCTTTATTTTGACATTGTGTGCAAGTAACAACAGCAACAGAATGATCCTTGTAGACTGATCTGAGACAAATGCTGACAAGACACAAGAAAAACACCTTCCTCGTATTTTTACTGGTGGTTCGTCATTCCGTTGAACTAGTTGAGGCCGCTTATATGCGTTTAGAAAAAGTCTTATGTTGGATGGCAAAGTATTTATTTCAGCTTGTTCTAAAATATTTGGTTTCATCAATAATATTACTAATAATTTTAAAACATTTTTTCGAAAGTTGTTTGAACTGTTAAAGTTAGCAAAATTATATAATATTTGACTGATGGATTTGACCGTTACTTGATGGAAATTCAATCTATATAACAATAAAAGACTGAAAACTTGGTTTTTCAAAACTTCCACAAAATTTATTATAATATTTTGTCACTACAGCTGTTTCGGCAGAGTGCTTTCTCAAGTAATCTATTTTTGGATGTGTTTACAATTTAAAGTCTTTAACGAAATAGTAATAATATTGAGGAGGGAGAACTGTTTGTCTCAAGTTGGTTATTCAGAATTATGTCTTTGTTTTTTAATTTCTTAATTTCCATACATTCTAATAAAGTATTATTATATTCTAATACAAACACAAACTACAGTATATGCCAGTACAAGCAGCCAGCAGATATTTGTTGTAATTGGTGAAAAATCCGCTAAGATAAGACCGCGCGACTCGCGTTGGTGGCCTCTGAGGCTATATTCACTGAACGCGACAGTCGCGTTGTCGAACCTGAACGTGTTAACACTAGAAAATCGGGCTTAGCATATCTACCTAGAAAGCCCGAAGGGATCATTTTGGCCCCAAGTTCCTAAATCAATAAAAACCAAGTTTAGAATTAACTATTTACTTGGGAATAAACAAAAAATAAAAATTAACAGTTTTACGAAATTATATAAACTCTTGACGATAGAATTTGATTTAATTTTTTAGTTTCATTTGGAACACTATATAGTTTGCAGTTTTTGGCATTTGCCACACAATGCCTTGTTACAGCTGTGGCACTCATTGGAAGTATGATTTCCTTTACAAAACATTTTTAACTGACATTTTTTTCTTTTTTGGCTAGTAACAGTACTGGTGGTTGGTAAATCCGGTGGTGCTGGGTATAGTACCAGATTTCGGGAGGCAAGGTATGGAGCCCGTAATTCTTCACACAGCTGAAGAATAAACTTACGACGACTGATTTTACTTCCAGTAACTTCTTTATAAATAATCCATGCATTTATTGCTCCTAAGTCAAGAATGTTATAAAACACGTACATTGGCCATCGTCTTAAAACAACTTTTGTAGTATAAAGACGCGCCATTTGGTCCACTACATCAACCCCGTATTTTGTTTTATTATAAAAACTTACTGTTTGAGGAAGTTTTTTTCCATCGACAGCAACATCCACTGATTGATGTAATGAGGTAAACAAAAGCACATTTTTGTGACTCTTTCCTTGGTATGCAGTAAGTGTTATCTTTTCGTCGCTTAGGAATATATCGGTAACATATAATTCTCCATTTTTACTCTTTACGCTTAGAGGAACTTCCTTCCTGTTGCGATTCAAAGTACCCACAAGACTTGTTGATTTTTTTGCAATGCCTTGGCCAACTTTAACGATGTAAAGTAGTTATCTCTCGTAACATTTTTGCCCTTTCCCAGTTGATTTTCCATTAACCGCAAAACAACATGTTCACCAACACTTGTATCTTTCTTGCGTAGATGATCAGTGACAGTATAAGGCTAACCATTTACAATATATTTTGATTCCACGCATGTCAAAAGCCAAAATTTTATGCCAAACTTATCCGGCTTATTTGATATGTACTGTGTGAATAGGCAACTGGCTTTAGAAGGCAGTAGTTGTTCGTCCACAGTAAGGTTTATTCCCGGTTTGTAACATGCACCACTATTTTCTATAAATCCATTCCAAACCGCAGAGGCTAGAGCAAATTTGTCGGTTTTCAATCGCTCAGATCTCGTTTGCTTTATGTCAAATCTGAGATATTTTATATCCTTGAATCTGTCTCGTGGCATAGTTTGCCTAAAAAACTAAGGACCCCATACTGTTGACCACAAGCTGTTGGTTGGGAAATTTTTGGCGCCGTAGACTCCTCTTGCGTACATAATAGCAAGGGCAGCCTCCAGTTCTTCCAAAGTTATAGTCCATGTGTCATTTTTCAAACATCGATGTGCTTCTGCAATAGTGCATTCTTTTATATGACGTAACATGCTGTCGTTGATTATTAGATGCCAAGAACTTACCACACAATTGTTCCTCACGTTCCTTTTTGCATAGGACGTAGGACCTGATTCCTCTCGATAAATGTTGTGCTGAGCGCGGCGTCCTGTAATGAGCAAACATTCAATGAATATGAAGATACTAAAAATCATAATCTTACCAGGTACTGATCCAGAATCAATAACTTTCCACGTTGTTCCGTCTTTCGATTGTTCGGTGTCTCCGATTAAAATAGTTTTTCCTTGTTGACCTCTTTTTCTCTTGTGACTTGGCTTAGATGCACTTGGATTCACGATAAAATTAGCTGACTCGTGCTGTTGAGTTGTAGAAGCATTGTTTACATAAATTGGTGAGTCTTGTACAATAAAACTTTCTAATTGTTCTGAAGCATCAGAGTCACTTGATTCATTAGTTTGTGGTGGTACGTATTGTTCATCGTCTGACTCATTATTTTCTGCAAATTCAGATTCACCTCCCGAAACATCTTCTTGTATTTTTCGTATGTCTTCAAGAAGTTCAAGCTCTGATAGTCTACGACGAGACATCTTTACAGTCGTCTTGAATTTTCACAATTGAATGAATGTTTCAATATTCTAGAAACGAGAGTCAGCAGAACCTAATAAACCGCTCAATAAACAAAATACTTTTAAGGAACAAACAGTATGTAACAAAATACCTTCTAGGAATAAACGTACATAAACATAATTTTATCTATCCGACAGAAAGTTAAAAGAAATTGTCAAATTTCCGAGAAAACGATAATAATTAATACAGGGCCGTTTGGACCCTTCAGACTTCTATGGTAGGTTTGTTAGAAAATCCATTTAATAAATTTAGTAAACAATATTTTTTTGCGTTAAATAAGACTTTGTATCAAAATATTAAAAGTCATAAAATATGAAATTATTATTGTGTCAAATAAAAGAATTACAATAACTTCAAATCGCAACAGGGGCCAAATTGGCCCCTCCGACTTTCTAGTGTTAAACAATGTTTTAGAAATTCCACTTTTACAAGAAAGTCGATCAGAATGGGAATAATATATCGTTTTCCATTGGTAAATAAATGAATCGAAATGCTTACTACGTGTCATTAAATTGCCAAAACAACTTTTTTTAGTACAGTATGCATTTAGTCTAGTAAATAAGTAAGTGTCATTCTTAATTTCAGCATCCTCAAAATTACAAATAGTGCAATTATACATTTGTAAAGCTTTTTTGATCAAATATACACATACATAAATAAAGACTTTTTCTGTACCTACATTTTTGTACCGGTAGTTGAAATCAGGAATGGATATAGCGGTATTTATATTTTTTGTAACATTTATAGATTCGAAAATATTGTTTAATATTATTTAAGCCTGATAATATAATCCATAAGTAACCTACACAATTTATATGTTCCAGGTATAATAAATTAAGACAAAATAATTTTCTGAATGCTCTTTCACGTTTTTATCAAATTTATCAAAATAATATTTGAAAAAAAATTATTGAAACTATTTTTAACACACGTAGCTTGAATTAACATTTTATGTAAAGCTCCAACATTAATATAATTAATATTATATAATTATATAAGTAATATACCGCTTAATTAGTATTTAGAAAGTAAATCAATTTATTAATGACAATACATACCTCACTTCGTCCTTAGGAAATCTAAACAACGATATTTCTTGACCCGTCTTAAATGAACACCCTTCACAAATACACGTGTATCCAACCATTTTTAAAAATACAGCAGAAATATTTAAATTTAACAATTGCTGAATACAAAAAAATTTCAATAATCCGCCCGCCAATTTACCAATACAATAAGCCCATATACTGTCTGAATTGCAGCGCGATTATTTACGATTAGACAATAAGCTTTGGCCTACAGACTAACTTAAATACCCTCTTGGTATCTCAGAGTGGGCAGAGACTACCAAAACATTGGGTACAAGATTTGTCGCTTGTCTTTCGCATCTAGAATATGATCATCTGTGGTATAGATAATGCTCTGTAACCATATGTTGCTGAAATGTTCATTTTTCTTCTTTTAAAAAATATTAACCCTAGATTATCAGTATACGTCAATTTGACGTATACTATTTCAAATTTAGCTCGTAAAACTTCTGCCGCCTGTTTGATTAATCACATCTGCTAGCTATACTCTTTTCGAACTATCCTGTCAGTATGTTTAGATCCGTAATTGAGTGCGTGTCTTACCAGTCGAGTGGTGATAAATTTAAAATTTGTTTGTACGTTCATTTTACGTAGCTTGGCAATAAGCGGATATATTTTAAACGTCGAGAAAGCATATAACTGGCAAAAGTCAGTTTTTTTTTTAATATGTTATTTTCTTAGTCTGTAGTTTGTACGTTTTCTAGGTTTTCTGTACCATACCAATTTGTTTGTGTGCAACATTATTATGAGTAAAAAATTGGAAAAAATTTTAGCGGATACTGATCCCGAATTAATTTGGAAAATGCTAGAAGAACTAACCGATGATGACGAATTTGAGGAGAATAATGTGGCAGTAGAAGACAGTGCAGATTCAGACAATGAGAACCTGGATGACAGTTTGAATGATCCGGATTTTTCTCCTGAGGTTCTTGAAATTGATGATGATATTATCGCTTTTATAGAACAAGATATAGTTAACGCGACATCCTTAACAACATCAGGTAAAAGAAAAAGAGCAAAAAGGGAAACAGATTACTGTAAGAAATGTTACAGACCTTGAATTTATAATAAAACCAACTTTAACAGAACTACTTGGGAAGAGCAGGTACAAATGGAAAACTACTTGTAAAACTTCAAACAGCAAAATGCCTAAGACGATGCTTGTACACATAAAGCCAGGACTTACATCAATCACAAATTATACTTTCGATATCCGTGAGTGCTTTAATTTATTTATTAATACGAAAATAAAAAACGAAATCGTTTTACATACCAACGAGGAAATTCGTCGCCAAGGAATAAATTACAAAAATCCCACAGACTCTTCTGCAAAAGACCTGTGCCTAGAAGAATTAGATGCATTATTTGGTCTACTAATAATGTCTGCTGAGTTGAACGATAACCACCTATCTGGCAAATATTGTTTAACAGTGAGTATGGCGGTGATAGATACAAAGCTACATTTTCTTATAAATTGTCTGAGGTTTGACGACAAAAATACACGTAAACAGAGATTGCTAGATACAAGACTTACACCTATTTCAAAAATATGAGATATGCTATTAATCAATTGTAGGGACAATTATAAACCCAGCTTATTCGTCACGATAGATGAACAACTAGTTGGTTTCAAAGGTCGCTGTCTGTTTCATATGTACATACCTTCTAAAGCTGATCGTCATGGAATTAAAATAGTGACAATTTAACGAAGTATATGATTGATGCCACCCCTTATCTTGGTAAGCAAGCAACAGATTTAGGGAAACCAATAGCAGACTACTTTGTTGAAGATTTAGTATCGTCAATAAAGGGATCAAATGGTAATGTTACTATGGATAACTGATTTTGTAGTGTACCTCTAGTAACAAACTTACTTGTAAACTAAAAACTTACTGTTATTGGCACTATGAAGAAGAATAAAAACTAATTACCACCCGAATTTTGTAATATTCATTTTCAAGAGAGGAAAACAGGGACATCTTTATTTTTGTTTGATCAAATTATGAGCTTAGTGTCCTAGAAGCCAAAAGCAAATAAACTGGTGGTTTTGATTTCCTCGTGTCATTAAGAAGCAACAATAAATGAGACCTCTAAAAAGCCAGAAGTTGTAATGAATTATAACTCAACAAAAGGAGGAGTAGACTCATTTGATCAGATGTGCCATAATAGGAATTGCAAAAAGAAAAACTAGAAGATGGCCGCTATGTTTCTTTTATAACATGCTTAACATTGCGTGTATTATTGGTTACGTAATTTATCTACATAATTTTTACCGAGCTAATAAAAATGACAAGCCTTTACGTAGATTTGAATTTATGTTACAACTAAGTAGAAACTTAACACAGCAATGGCAGAAGCAAAAAATGGCGATTCCAACACAAACCCGTCAGTTGATAACAGCCATTACTGATGTATCCGGAGGAAAAACAAAGCAGCCATCCACCTCAGAAGAGGCTACGGAAGCATCTAGAAAGTACAGTTATCTCTGTCCATATTATAAGAAAAGGATGACAAAAGTAAAATGCCTCAGATGCAAAAAGCACATTTGTGGTGAGCATCAAAATAAGAGATGTCCACAGTGTTGAAAAACTGTGAAGAATTTTCCACATCAAGCAAGAAGTCTTTGTTTATTTTTATAAGGTACATTTAGGTACATAAGGTATTTTTACGTCTTTTATATTATAAAGATTAGCGTGTTTTTTTAAATAAATCTTAAAACAAATTGTCTTCCATTTTTAACCATTACACGTAAAATTTACGTATGACTGGCAACAAGCGACTACCGGGTAACGGTGGCAATCTAGGGTTAAGCAAATATCCGTTTCAAATTCCTTTTTAAATTCTATGTAAAGTTGAACACAAAGATACACATCTATATAAATACAAAATATTTACGCTAATAAAATAAATTATTCTAGATTCACATCAATAGTACTAATATTAATATTAGTAGTAATAAAATAATAATTGAATCTTACAATATTTTTAAATAATGAAAAGTCAGTTACTAATATCATGATCGATCTTGACGATCTCTACCAGTCTACCTACACCTACTTCATTCTTTTTAACCTAAACAGAAGTCCCATAAACTGGCGTGGTGCAATTTAGCGAAGTGTCTACCAACGTGTGGGGAGATAGTGGCATAATATATGGCGTTCGGCATAACCAGAAGTGCTACCTTATCCGAGAGGCCGCTACCTCGCGCGTTGCCCACTGAGCATTCATTTTCATTAATCTAATTTAGGGGCGACAGTAATGGTGTAACTTACATTCGTCACTTGTATTCCTACAGGTGCGGGCTTTAGTTTAATCAGGTCAGGAGCACTGGGGAGCGACAGTCATTTTAAAAGTTTGTTTTTAATTCTTTTCAACAGACAATAAATTCTCACTGTTCTTTATTTAGATGTTTTATGATATAATGCAAACCAGGAGAATAATTTAGTTCCGCAAAACGTTGCACTGTTAATTAAACGGGGTAAAAAAAGTAAGAAAGAATTTCGGTCGTTAGGAGAAAGAGTTATCCTGGACCTATAAAATGTATGTGTTTATCACATTATGCGCTATAATGCCGTAGTGTGGTAATATACGTATGGGATTCTCGAAATATTGCATTATGCAATTTTATGATTTAACGCTTTACCGTATTACAGTGATAGACTTGCTAGCTACCAGACGTATTTCTGTCAACAAAACCTTTGATAATTAAGGGTATCGGTTATTAATTATTTAATTTCTACTTTGTAACCTAGTTTAATTTATTTTATTAATATAGTGTACGAAGTGTAAATAGCTCCCCCTAAATGGGGGACGCTGTAAAAAGAAAGACTCCGATAGGTGTAACTATTAACCAGACAATGATTGCGAATAACTCTAAAAGTGATGCGGAGTCAGAAAATTATTTATCGGTCCCCGTACAAGACATGGATACCATTTCCAGTTCTGAAACAACAGCTGAAACCAGTCTTCAGCTCATTAGTGATAACGAAAAGGATTTATTAACAAAACAAAATACCTAAAGTTTTTAACCTACGGAATGAAGATAAAAAGTATAATTTGAATAATATTTGTGTTTTTATCGAACGAAAAAATATTGAAAATGCCGGCCGTCTTCATCCGTTATTTGTGGGAGATGTTTTACACAAAAAATTAAATGTTAAGAATATTAATCAAATTAGATCTGTTGGAAAAAAATAGAATAAAAGTTAATCTAAAAACGTGTTCTGATGCCAATGCTTTAGTAAACAATCCTCTTTTATCAGAAAATGATCTTGTAGCGTTCATGCCAAATCATTTATTAGAAATTAAGGGTTTGATAAAAGATATCGATACTCAATACGATACGAAATATATTTTAGATAACATAACATCTCCTTCAACAGTAGTTGATGTTAAGCGTACACATCGTAGAATAGAAAAGGAAGGTAATATACAGTATGTCCCCAAAAAAACCATTATTGTAACTTTTGAAGGGAACACCTTACCTAATTATATTTCAATAAATAGCGTGTATCTTTCGGTAGAGCGGTTTTTTCGCAGAGTTACACAGTGCTTCAGATGTCTACGCTATGGTCACATTTCTAGACAATGTAAAAATATTGAAGAGTTATGTATTAAGTGTAGTAATGTAAAAGCTGATGTTTTCACGATTCAGAAATTCGCTGTTTATATTGTAAAACAAATGACCACGTTTCTATTTCAAGAAAATGTCCTCATTATGGACAACAACGTAAAATTAAGAATATTATGGTTGAACAAAATATTTCCTTTATTGAAGCAAAAGAATAGTGTGAAATGTCTTATTCTGGTATATCTGTAAACAATAGTTTTTCTATTTTATCCAACTCCAATTTTCCGCCTTTACCAGCAGTTGAATCTTAAGTCTGGAAATTCTAACTCCTTTTTACACTCAAATTTTAAGAATAATAGTAATTATGTTTTGCCCACCAATCCTACACGTAGTCCTACCGGCAATAGCAATAAAACACGTCGAATTTCTAATGACACTCCTACTCCACAACCTATGTTTCCTTTTCAGTTTGGCCCTAATCAACCACTGCCTCGAAATAATAATCCACCAAATTATCAAAATTTAAATAATAAAAACAATTTAAAGTCAATTGCAGATTTTATAGTTGAATTTTTAAAAAGTATTCATACTATTAAAGATATCAAAAATTTGAATAATGATTTAATTCAAACAGGAATAAATAAAGTGTTTGAGGACACATGTAAAAAGTAATCTACACTCCATTACCAAAGACATTACATATTTGTCAGTGAAATGCACGTTCTGCTGTTTCAAATAAAAATATTTTAATGCATTATCTTGTAAATAATAATATTGATGTAGCAATAATAAGTGAAACATGGTTTAAACCCAAAAAAGTATATAGTTTCGAAGATTATAATGTAATTCGTAATGATAGACATGATGGTTTTTCAGGAATTTGCATTTTGGTCAAAAAGTCGATTTCAGACCTAGAATAATTAAGCATAGTTTCCAATTTTAATGTCGATCTTCTTGTTTGTAGTATTAATATTAAATTTAGCTTTAAGTATAATTTCCGTTTATAGGTCACCGGATATTAAAACCAACACAACTGATTGGGTAAATATTTTTTCACAGTTTTCAACTCCATGGATTATTGGTGGGGATTTTAACGCGCATCATGCTACTTGGAGATGATCGCATAAAAACGATTCTATTGGTAAACAACTCACTGAAGCAAGCAATAATTGTGATTTTGTATTTATGAATACTGGCGAACCCACGTGTATTACCCGGCCGGGCTGCAATGATTCTATGATAGATGTTACCTTTTGCTCCTCGGACGTAGCTAGTGATATAGATTGAGCAGTTTACTCTGACATACTTGGATTGAATCATTTTATGATAAAAATAACTCTTGCAATGCAACAAATTCCGCAGGACATCACAATTCCTCGATATAGAGGGAACCTAAAAGGAGCTAATTAGAAGCAATATAAAGAGCTTGTGGAAGACTACCTTAAGCACAAAGAACTTTAAAAGAATACAGGCCATGTAAGTGCAAATATCGAACACCTTCACCTTGGTGGGATGCAGAATGTGACAACATAATTTCTGAAAGGAAACATGTACTGTAAGTATACAAAGTAAACCCCAGAAAAGATAATTTTCTTGCATACCAAAAATGCATGGCACTTACTAAACGAACATTAAAAGAAAAAGCTAAAAAAAGTTGGATTGATTGGTGTTCCAATATCAACAAAAATACTCCAGCTAGCATAATATGGAAACAAGCGAACAAAAAGAATCGCAAAACAATAAACCTTGGTAAGCCACATAATGATTATTTAATAGATGAGTTTTTTAATCATGTAGCTCCCCAGACTGTTTCTTCCACTGTAAATATCGAACATACGATCTTAGATAAAAAACATTTTTTGGAAAATAATTTTGACATTAATGAACTAAATTATGCTTTAAGAAATCAAAAAGTACTGTCCCGGGTTTGATCAAATAAGGTATCCAATGTTAGAGAACCTACCAATTATAGCAAAATGGTTTCTTCTACAAATTTTTGATGAGATGCTCGCAGGTGAGTTAATTGAAGATTTTAGAAAAATTATAATCACATCAATTACTAAACAAGGTAAAAACTCTATCATGTGTGCAAAAAACTTTCGAATGTATGATAAAACATAGGCTGGAATAGTGGTTACATAAAAAAGACCTGCTTACGCCCTGTCAGTGCGCATACAAAAGAGGAGTGCGTAAACTAGATGCACTTACAACCTTAGTAACAAATATTTAAAATAATTTCTCTCGAAACAACTTTCTTCCAACAATTTTTATTGATATTGAGAAAGCATATGACACCTTAAGCTTAAATATTTGAGTAAAAAAATGATTATTGATTTTAACATTCCTAAGGCAATAGTATATGCTATTATCGGATTATATTCAGAAAGATATGTTTATGTCAGGGATTTTAACAACCATTTATTATGCTCAAGATATGTTTTTACAGGAATTCCACAAGGAGCTGTCTTAAGTCCTTTTGTTTTCAATTTATACACAGCTGACCTACATAAATTGAAGTTGGCAAAATATCCGTTTAAGATCATTTAATATGCAGATGACATCAGTATATACTGTGAAACAAAGAAGAGAGATGAAGCTTTTGGATTTTGAATGGATACTTACAACGTTATAGAAATAAGGTTGGAAGAAAATCACTTTCAACTGTGAGCCACAAAATCAGCAATGACCACTTTCAGTAGACATAATTTTATCAATATCGAAACATTTATAGTAAAACAGCGAGAAATTCCTTTTAAAAAGGTAATTAAATATTTGGGCATTATACTGGATCACAAGCTCACATGGAAATTTCACAGAGAATATATGTTAAATCGATGTGAAAAAGGCCTAAAATTTCTGAAAATGACAACTAAAACTTGGTGGGGAACAGATGTTCAGCAAGAACTTACTAAACAAATTAAACATATTTATAAACCAGTGTTTGCGAATCTGTATTGGTGCGACGAAGACAACTCCTAATGAGCCCATTTATGTTGAAGCATTTGAGTCTCCAATTTCTCTTAAAAGACATTTCTTGGCAGAAAAATTTTTACTGAAAATTAAACACTAGAACACTTTCCTTTATACCGAATTAATAAATTTAAACAATATGATATAACGAATAAATATTGGACAAAGAAAAACTCTCCAACCATATGTGAAGCTCTTAGAGAAAACACAGTTTCTGCTGATGAAGCTATTAATTTAAAATCACACACAGATATAAATGATTTTGAAACTTTTTTTATAGCGTTAAATTTATTAAACCAAATTATGTTAACACTGGAAGAGCAAATAACAACATTATAACAAGCATCTTATCCAATTGGGATTACTACAGTACTATCTACACGGATGCCTCCATATCAGAAGACGGTACAGGATAAGCCTTTTACATCTCCATGGAGAAGGTAGAAAAAATGTTCAAATTAAAAGCAAATATTTCCATATTTAGTGCGGAAGCAATTGCCATATATCAAGCACTAATTTTTGTTTCTACCAGAGAATCCTCCGTTATTATTGTTTCAGATTCCATGTCAGTGCTCACAGCCATTTACCAACCTTTTTTTCCAACCACATACTCCAATCCCTACATAATGTTAATTTAAAAATTAGTGAAACACTTTAAAGAAAATAAAAAAAATGTGATATTTATATGGGGAAAAGCACACAGTGGAATTAAACATAATGAACATGTGGACCAACTAGCCAAATTAAGTATTTATTCAGTGAATACCGCAGAATATCTACCCAGTATTTCTGATTTAGTTACTTTACGCAAGGCAGGTTTAAAATATAAATGGAGTGATCTATGGTCTGAGTTTTGTTTTACCAACCCAAATAGATACACTTCTTTACACACAACTGTCCCTGTTGCACATTGGCATAGAACTTATAATGTCCCTAGGCGTTATATAACAACCATATCTAGGCTTAAATTTGGACATACTTGTTTTCCTGCTCATTTTGCAAGAATTCATGTGATCGAGAGTAAAATCTGTCTGGAATGTGGAGTAGAAGGTGACCTAGATCATGTAATTTTTGGTTGTGCCAAATATAATTTGGAATCCACCTTATTATATAATAATATAGTTCATATTATCGGTAAATCTCCGTTTAATGTTTTATCTGCCCTAGCGACTCAAAATAGATTAATTTACTATTGCATAATCGATTTTATTGCATAATATTTTTCTTTAGTTAAAAAAAAAATTGTTTTTACTTTTTGAGTGCATCAGAGCAGCTGGTACAGATTAGTACTGGTTGTTATGATGTTAAGTATTTGAACGTTAACCACTTAATGCATTATCCTGTGTCATAGAGAGGCTTGCCGGTAAATTGTGCACACACACGTTTAAACGAAGAATAGCTCTAATAAAACCATTTATGGCCGTTTCTGACCAATTCGTTACGAACTTATTATTTATTTTATTATTTTTATCCAGATTTAGTCGTACGGCTCGCACTTCCTCTAAGGGGAAAATTCACTCATCCCAGATACCTACGATATCAAAAGGATTGAGCTCTGATGGGACTCTTTGCATGTTCTCGAGTCCTAGGTGACTTGGTACGTCAGTGCATGATCTTGTATAGATGTTCATTTAGACCCAGCTTTTTTATGGTTTCTAGGAGGTGCTTTGGAATGACTCCAGTGGCAGAAAGAATAATAGGTTTTGTCTGGTTACTTTACATTCTCCATTGTCTCCCCATTTTTCTTTCAAGATCTTTGTAGCTAGCGATCTTTGCGTTGTACTTAACACGCAGATTATTGTTCTTAGGTATCGCCACATCGATTAGTGTTGTTTGTCTCGTTAGTTTATTAATTAGCACAGGATCTGGTCTATTATGTGCTATAATTGGATCTGTGAGTACAATGCGATCCCAGTATAGCTTGTAGTTTTCATTCTCAAGTATACTCTCAGGAACGTATTGATGATATTGGTGGTGGTTTGTTTGTAGACGTCCCAGTTTAAAAGCTATATTTTGATGAAGGATTTTCCCTACTGAGTCATGCCGTTCTTTATATTTAGTTGCAGTTAAGATATTGGATGGTTTATTGGGCTTGACATTCATATCGGCATTTGTTGTTTTGGACCTGAGAGTCTTTGACGATATATTTCAGGTAATTTTTATGTTATAAGCTGATCCTGAATGGCAAGTAATGAACTTTCTGTTTCAGGGAACATCTTTTCCGATGTCAACCAATAGTTCAAAGCTATATTCAAAGACATAGTCTTGACTGACTTTAATGAGATGTCGCCCGTGCAGAGGTTTACCTACCCAGATGCGCATTTTTTCGTTCCTAGTAAGATGGTGTACACGAATCTCTTTGATAATAAGTTCGAAATGGTAAAATAAGTAACAATAAAACACTGAAAACTTTGTTTTCAAAACTTCCACAAAATTTTGTGGAAGTTTTGAAAACAAAGTTTTCAGTGTTTTGTTGTTACATAAAATGAATTTCCATCAAGTAACGGTCGAATCCGTCAATTAGCTAAAATAAATTAGTAATTTGTTTTCCTTAATGCTCGCTTATATCCCTAAGTTCTCGTACTCCTAAATACCGCGATAATATAGTTATTTCTACTGCACTTTAAGGATGCTGTTTTGTTCCTTTGTCAGGTGTGTTCGTATTTTTTGCTAAAGAGTTTCTATATCCGTCTTAGTTTATTAATAATCCCAAATGAGAAGCTAAACGCGGAAAATAAGGAGGTGTTTAATGCCTTAAACACTTTTTACTATTAAGATATGAACGGAGTAGCTGTTTTATCCTATGGGCTGAACCTTTCCCTTGACCATATTTAGTACACGACACTTGTCTAACCTAAAGTGCATACTCATATCATTTGGGAAAGTTTCTACAAACAATTTTTTATTAAAAATCCTTTATAAATATAATTTAAAAAATCCAATCGGGCTCTATCACAAAACGTTTTCGGAATCCATATTCCATCATCAGTGCACTGGGTAGGTTTACATGTATTGAGCCACTAAATATGATAGTAAAAACCCGTTAAAAATTGTTTTTTTTTAAATTTAGTTTACATTATGGTGGTAAATATTATGATGTTAAAGTTACCAGTGGATTTGGTAACATGGCGACGTATGACTCCGCGTGAAGATGCTGGTCCTGAGACGATGTGTCTACGAGAACTTGACTCGGTTACTTTCATCAAGTCCTCGTAGACACATCGTCTCAGGACCAGTAACTTCACGTGGAGTCATACGTCGCCATGTTACCAAATCCACTGGTAACTTTACCACCATATAATGTAAACTAAATTTCAAAAATAAATTTTTAACGGGTTTTTACCCACATATTTAGTGGCTCAATACATGTATACATACCAAGTGCACTGATGATGGAATATGGATTCCAAAAACGTTTTGTGATATAGCCTGATTGGGTTTTTTAAATTATATACCTTTTATAAAGGATTTTTAATAAAAAAATTTTTGTTATTTATGGTATACAGCCAACTACAGGAACTTCTTTGTGGAAAGTGTCTACAGTTTTTAGCATTTGATTTAAGTGATTTCGAGTGGAAGCCATTAGTTTTAAATCATCCATGTTCAACAAATGATTAAGCTGCTCCATTATAGTATCGTTGTTTTAATGCTAAAACCTAAGTCAGTGGAGTTCAATAGCTGGGATAGTGGTTTCATCGCTAGACAGAACCAAAATGGACCCAGCAAATCTCCTTGGAATAGGCCGCGGTTATTTGCGATATTTTTCGTTTCGATATTGTTTTCACCAGGTATTTGGATGTGAATTTTAGTCTTCCAATCTGTCATTATATGTCTTAAGGAGGGCACTATATTATCATCGACTTTTTTATATTCTTAATATATCTACCACAATATTATGTGGAACTGAATCGAAGGCTTTTTTGTAGTCAATAAAAGCAGTGAAGAGGTTTCTTCTGTTAGTGTATACCTGATGAGAAATGACTGAAGCGATAATAAGTTATTTTTTGCAACCTATGGAACCCTTTGCGCATCCTTTTTTGTTGAGGTTCTATGATATTGTTTAGACCACAGTGTTGGTAGATACGCTGGGTTACACAGGATGTGACCAACTACAGAGTTGGAAGACAAGTAATTGGGCGGTACTTGGTTGGATCTTGGGTATTATTTTAATCCTTCGGTATGAAATAAGTTTTTCCCTGAGTTAGGAATGATGGTATTTCCTGCGGATTAAATATAACATGATTAATTAGTGTTGAAAAGCACTCACCAGCACTCCAAAACTTCTTAAGCCAGAAGTTTTAAACTTCGTCTGGTCCAAAAGATTTCCAGTTATTAAGCTCTTTGATATTAGAGACTTCCTTTGTGGTGAAGGGTTCATACACAGTTGTACGGTAGTATTGACAGCTGTGCGTTCTATCTTCTATCCATTTAGCATTGGTGTTAAGAGCAGCTGGTGTAGAAAGTTGATTTCCCCAAAACTTTTCGATTTCTTTTTGGTTAGGGTATGATTTATTGGCACTTTCTACAGTGGAATTAAGTTTCCAATAGAGCGGTTACTCAGCATTCTAAAAAAGCGCATTCTCACATTTCCCAGTATTAATATTTATTTTTATTTATTATTAATATTTACCTATTATTTTTTATTATTACTGTAATTTTTTTATAAGAATCCTAATTACTATTTTTTTATACTTACTCCAGTTTACATTGAGTTTTAGATGTACCTGATCTTTAGTCTATTATACGCTATATAACGCTCTATAACTGTCGAGACGGCCACCTATCATGACGAGTAGAATCGAAGGCACAGATAGACAAGGCACAAAGGACCACAAAATTAATGCACAATATGATAGAGTGATACAAATTTTTATTTTATGCAGTTTCTGACCGGACATGGATCTATCAGGTCTTACACGTATCGTATTTGAAAAACCAGCGATGATAATTGTGTCATATGTATCGTAGAAGATAATGCGGAGCATTATATCTTCAGATGCAAGGTGTTTGCATCGGAACAACATATAATGCGAACAAAGATAGGAGAGATATCCTCTGAAAACTTGATACGTATCGCTATGGAATGCAGAGAGAACTTTGAAGTTCTAATAGACCAAGTAACACAAATTATAAAGAGAAAGTCTGTGATAGAGAAAGAAACTGAGACAGGATGAGAGTAATCTGGTGCACTCCGCCTCCATTCAAAATTACTTATCATTAAATATTATGTAATAATATATAGATATTTGTATATATGTATATGTGTGTATATATGTACGTATGTAAATACTACACTTGTTTACTATACTTACTGATTGTTAACTAGTATTACCTATTACCTAGTATTCCTATACCTTATTGTTACCTAGTATACCTATACATTCTACATACTCTCCCCCTGGTTCCTTACCGCTCTTAGGTAATACCATCGGCAAGGCTATGTCTCTATTTTACATACATTTTCTTCTGGTTCCTTACCGCACCTAGCCAAGGCACCTCTAAGTTTCGTTTCCTAACTTAACACGTGCGGCGGTGTCTTGACGAAGAATGGGCGGTTTTTGTTGGTGGACAGGGCAACAGGAAGACATCCATTTTCAGAACCTCCTCTAGTCAGGGGGAAATGGGCTCGCATGTTTTTCTCTGCCCTGAATCCAACACACGCACAGACCAATGGTATGGTCTTAAGAATATTTCCACCCTCATAAAAAAAAGGTTTTGGCACCATAATAATTTTAGCTACTTTCTACATGACACGAAGGTATCCAATTTTTATAGTAGTGTTGAAAATATACATTATTAGCCTGTTGGCCCTTTTAGGTAAATTTTTAAGTATTAGAAACTGGGTGTTTGTTTTTTTTTAATTTTGCAGTGACTTTGAATTTTTATTTTTTTTTGATAGGTGGGCTCATCTCATAGGGAGCGTTCAGTGTGTCTAAACGCATTTTTCGTCGTCAGCATGAGCTTCTGTCTGATAAGTTTAGACTGCAGACATGAGATGTTCCGCAAAAGTGCTTGATTTGTCTTCATAACTACAAGCCCAGCTACCATCGTCTTTTCTTGTAGGAGACTTATTTTGTTGTTGGGATTTCAGTTTTCTTGTCAGATTTCACTTACAGAAAGGTTTTCCAAAAAATGTTTAATACCAGCATCTTTGTATTTATTTAGTGCTTCTTCGAGTTGTCGTGTTGGTCTGTTTAGATTTGTTTTGTCTATTGGTTCTGGAGTACTTTGCTATTTTTTTCTAAGTTTTTTTTCCGGATCATATTGTATAGTCTAGATATGAGCCTGGCATTTCTTTATAGAAGCTTTCTAGAGTAGATGCTTTCGAACTCCCGTTATACCGCAGAGTTTTAAAAATATCATGTACTGATAGGATTACACATAAAGAAGTACTGGAGAGGGTTGGTAAATAAATAAAACTAATCAACAATATACAAGAACCCAGAAAACTGAAATACTTTGGCCACGTAATAAATGGACCAAAATATAAAATTTTAAGACTCGGAATACAGAGATCGGTTTAAGGAAGAAGATCTTTTGGTTAAAGGCAGAATTCTTAATTGCGGAATCTACGTGATTGGTATCAATTCAAATCGATGAAATTGTTTAAAGAGCAAGTTTAAAAATAAAAATAGCCATTATGATTGCCAACCACCGTAGTGAGACGGTACTCTAAGAAACAAAAGGAATAGCAAGCAGCCTGGGCAGCTTTTGGTATTGACATAGTTAGTTAGTTAGTTAGTTGTATTGCATTGCCAACATACTTTGTCAATTCGTCATTCTATTTGTAAATATTGGAGGTGTGTTATTGTAGTATACCTCTGTATTTACACATATCAAGAAGAGAGATTAATCAGAAGACAAATCAAATGATGGTTGTATTTCTGCCACGTGTTGGTATGATTCTTGATCCCATTCAAGATGCTTAGAATTGAAGTCACCAGCGGCGATGAATTCTGATAGAAGTATTTTAAAGTGGATAGTGAAATCATTTTCCTTTGTTGGTTTGTTAGGTGGGCAATAAACAGCAGATAAGATCAGTTGTTAATGCCAGTCTTTTATTGATATTAAGTTTAGTATGTATAATTCTCTAGTTTTGCTTATTTCATGGTGCGTAATACTATTTCTGACTACTATTGTAGTTTTTTCCTAAGCTTTGGCTTGTGGATGTCCAGTATAGTAGGTTTGATAATTTTCTACCTCAAAATAACTTTTTTTTTTCGTATGTGTCTTAAAAATCAGCATGACGTCAATAAATGTTTTTACTTCTTGACTATGATTTGTCAAGCCGTTGGCGTTCCAGACGCCAATCTTCAAATTTTTAAACATAGAAATAAGAGTCCTCAGGATGTCAAACATTTCGTCCATACGCTCCGTCATTCTTTGAATTGGTATTGGTTGGAGGTTGTAACATAGTGGCTTAAATGTTCTGTTGTTTAACGGGCAGATTACTTGTTTTCCCATTTATATTCGCGTAACTTGGATCTAATTTTGTATGTTTGTTGGGTTTTCTATTTTTGGCTTTGGTAAAGATTTTTCTCGAACAGTTAGCAACATTTTTGTTTGTAATTCTTTGTTTACTTGAGAGCTTTTTTTGTAACTTTTGTAATTCTTGTACTCTGTTGTAACTGGCAGGACGATTTTCAGAATTGTTGACAGCCTTTACTGTATTATTTCGACTTTTTCTTGGGCACTGGCTAGTAAAATAATCTCCTGTACACTTAAAATAACGTGGATTTCTGTAGCAATACCATATGGCATGACCATAGTTTTGACATATTTGACATTAAGGTATATCCCGTTAAATATGTGGAGATTCAATTTGTTATTTTTATTTGTAGCTAAGTCTATAATAAATATAGGGAGGCACGTTTTAGTAAATTTTTGCCGAATATTAGATATATTTAGGACCTTGTGGGCTCGAAATGTGGGCTTACCGACGTATATTACGTATATCCTGGACTGAGCACGTGACCAACGAAGAGGTACTACGCCGGATAGGTAAAGAGAGAGAGGTAGGAATAAGTATAAAGAAAAGAAAGTTGGAATACTTGGGTCACGTTATGAGACATAATAAATATAAAGTACTACAACTGATCGTTCAAGGGAAAATAGACAGCAGAAGGGGTCCAGGGAGGAGAAGACACTCGTGGCTCCAAAACTTGCGGCAATGGTTCGGATTGTCATCTGCTGAACTATTCAGATCTGCCGTAAACAAAGTCAGAATAGCCATGTTGATTGTCAACGTTCGGAACGGACAAGGCACATGAAGAAGAAGAATAACAGTTCTACAAGGGCTTTTTTAGATCTTACTGTTCTATCGATGCGCGATTCTTTTTTTAAATCACCCAAAAACTACAATTTTCCTTTAGTTGGTATGAGTGAAATCGAGTTTTTGTGTCATTTAGTGCTTGATGATTGAAGAATAGTTGTCTGGTGTAGTTACCTGTATTTTAGCTTGGTTGTTGTTTCATTGCAATGCAGCATTTCAACGCCTGTGCTCCGTATGACATGCCATTGGAACAGAAGCTGGAGATCGGCACCGAACTGTTTCCACAAGGACGGTGGCATGGTGTGAGAAGAGGCGTCAAGGCTGAGCGTAGGATTTCCTTTACTTTGGATGAACTGGCTGTGGTGGTGAGTTTCCTTAAGTCTGGCAGGGCTCCTGGTCTAGATGGTGTCCCATCTGAGGCGGTTGTACATCTGGGCCGTTTGGAGCCCACGTGGCTGCTGGAGCATATGAATGTTTTTCTTGCCGTGCAGTCGTTTCTGGATTTCTGGAAAATCTCTAGGCTCGTGCTTTTACCTCGTCCTATTTGCCTTCTTCCTTGTGTCGGAAAGTTAAGTTGTATGAGAGAATGCTACGTGCAGGTATCAAGAAGGTAATTGTAATGTCTGGAGGGCTGTCGCCGAGACAATATGGTTTCTGTCAGGGTAAAAGTACAGTGGATGCGGTGACCGATCTGCTTCGGGAGGCACGGGGAATTGGGGCTGATCATCAATGTGTCATCCTGATTCTCTTTGACGTCCGAAATACTTTTAATACATTGAAGTGAAGTCACGAATTGAGCTCTTTGGAAGCAAGGAACTGTCCTGAGTATCTGAGGAATGTCGTCGCTGATTATCTTTTCGAGAAGAAAATGGAAAATGGTGTGATGGTGGATGTAAGGCCCTCAGGGCTCTATCCTGCGTCCGATGCTGTGGAACGTGGCATATGACGGAGTCTTAAAATGCAAATATGGGGAGGGTATGACCCCCTTCTCCGACGACCTTGTCGACCAAGGACGACCTTGCTATGCTGGTGGCGGCACGCGACAGGGAAGAACTCTTGTTTCTGATTACGCGTGAGTGTGTCCTCGTTGAGGATTGGATGAACGAGCATGATCTTTCTCTCGCGGAGGATAATAAGACGGAGGCTGTAGTACTCAGAGGCTACAGAAACAGAGATAGGGTTGAATTTAAGTGCACGGGGGCGAAAATGACGCCCAAAAAGAATGTCAACTCACGGTGTTGTGCAGTTTGTCGTCCTCTACGCGGCCCCAGTCTGGAGTGAGGCAGTAGAAATACGAACTTACAAGAGTCTTATGGTACGCGTGGACAGAACTAGTCTGCTGCGGGTAGCTTGTGCCTACAGGACTATCTTAGCTGCCGTTCTATGGGTGATCACTGGCTGTGTTCATTTACATGTGCTGGAAGCTGAAATGGCCAGGATTCATAGTCGTAGGGGGTGGAATATTGGAGAGCGAGAGGTGAATAAGATAAGACTGGCCGAGACATTAGTCCCAATCGGTTGGGAGGCAACACGTAATGTGGCTGAGTAGACAAAGTCACTTATCCTGAACCCTCGAAGCTGGGTGGACTGTGGGCATAGGCAGCTGGATTATTATCTGACGCAAATGCTCACAGACCATGGCTGCTTCCGCAGCTATTTGTTAGGTTTAGGAGGGCTCAGTCCGATCAGTGCCGTTACTGTGGTCTCTCGTATACTGTGTCACACACGATGTTGAAATGTAAGCGTTGGGCAAATGAAAGAGAGAAGTTTGAAAGAGAGTGTAACTGTAGAAGGTTTGATTCCGTAGAAGATATGGCGGAGAAAATAATGAGAGATGAATGGTGGTGGATACGAAACTACTAATTTATCAGGGAGCTGCTCTCTTCGAAAGAACGAGAGGAGAGGGAACTCGCAACAGAACTTTACAAGCGAGCAGCACCTCGGTTGGATTCGGACTGTCGCAGGCCGAAATAGGAGTGCATAAAAGTGTGTATAAAAGTGTGCATAAAAGTGTCTCGCTAAGACAGGGGGTTGAAAGTCTTTGGTGGTTAGTGTGGATGTGGTTTCTTCAATGAATATCTGGGAGAAAGAATGGGATTCGTATGATAGCAGAGCATCAGGAGAGATGTTTGCCTTAACCAGCCCTTCCATCCTGATGTCTGGTGTGACAGAGGGGAGGTTTTTAGCTAGACGCCGACCGTCTCGGAGTGGTGACGGGACGAAGTGTCAAAGGTCTAAATCCCAACCAAACACTACCTGTGTAAGTCACATGTGCCTGTATGCAGATATTCATTCTTCTCTTTAAAAGTGTAAAAAAAGCTTGGTTGTTGTTTAAGCTTTTTACAGTGTAGGTTTTGGATGTTGTTTCAGTTAGGAGTTCGTAGAGAGGTTTAATATAATGATACATTATGTATAAATATTGGTGGAGGTTTAGTTGATGAAACATAAAAGTCATTGTTAATTAATTTTTGTTTAGTACTTTCGAGACCTTGGAACCGATTACTGGTAATGGGTAATTGATTTAGCCAGCAGTCTTTTAAAGGTATTAGTTTTATAATTTTATTATTTGGACTATCATTATTTTTTGATATTTTCTTGTAATATACTGTGGTACATTCTTTTTGATCATTCTGCATATAAGATGATTCTAACGGTTGTTGAGTATGTGTTGGCAATTGTACATTAATTAAATTGTTATACAAGTAAAAAGTTGTGAATATTATATTGGTGATGTAGGATAGTAAGAATTTTAATACATTATACCTTTAGATTGACACTGCCCTGCGGTTTGCATCAGTTTTTGGTACGTTGGGATGAGTGAGTTTAATGCATTTTGAATTACAGCATATTAAGTATAATAATTATACATAACGTATATTCTTTCTTGTCACACAAACTTGTTATCTCATAGAACTAATTTATCCGTTGCCAAGCCTATTAACTAAACTGTTATTTTAGTTTTTGTCAGTTTCTTTTTTGTTGTCCGGTGTCAGACATTGCTTTACACCTTAACGGTTCAAAGAAAATAGTGTCTGCCGTGTCAATAATAACGACCACCTACGAAGTATTGGTGCCTGAGAAATTACGGTTACAGTGGCCACGTTGCAGGCGAATCAGCTAAGAATTCGCTGTCTGTTTATAACCTTATTACATGCATATCTAAATACGTACTCTTCATCACATCACAAATCCAAAACAGTCGAAAATTGATGAAACAAATTAACGGGGGAAATTAGTTCTAAATTCTCTTCTTATAAAGCCAGAGGTGTACATCTCAATATCGTACAACGTCTGAGACAAATTTCAAATCTTTAACATCGAAAAATATTAATATTAATTTTAATAAGCATTAATTTACTTCTTCATTACCATTTTCATAGCCAATTAATCTGCTTTCATGCAGAAACCACCGTAATACCTTCTATCCCTTTTGGTATTATCCGTTAGATATTGCTATTAATCGGTTTATAAATTTGATCGATACATTACATGTATACTACATAATATATCGAATACGTATAGTTTAAACATTCTCTTATTTAATCTACGTTCATGTAATCTAGTAAACATTTATTGAAGTCGACTTAATGATTATACGGGACTAAGTCAAAGGCAACACAAACTACACGAGTTTATTTGTATTTATAGAAGTTTTGGTTGTAGCTTTCGCCTCATGTCCTTTATTTGCGGTGAGATTTCTGGCCATTTAGTAAATACTGTTAATCAAAGAGACATTGCCGTATCAACGTAAAGGAGAACTTAGACGGACTTGTCCGTTGTGTGTTACTAATGAAACATTCATAGTATATAGCTAGGAAAAAAAGTTCTAAATGAACAACTGTCAGTTGAACAAAGACAAGATATTCTATAGAAATAGCAGCATAGTACATTATATATCTAACAAAATCGTAAGTTTTGACTATTCTACTTTCTCATGTGCATTAAATTGCAGTTTTACTAAAGGCACGTCTACACGTATCCAGTAGCTGCCGCTAGTCTCACTGGCACACCAGTATTGGCGAAGTCAGTCGTTTATTTTACTCTTTACAGTTATGCCAGCGACTGGAATGATCTTTTTACATACAAGAAGTGTCTAAAACCGCTGGCGCAGGGTTAGATGGGATGTGGACAAGGGCCACTGGCATGAAAAAAGGACCAGATTTTTATTCGAGACAGCACTGGACTGGCGCAAAAAAGTGTTTACTTGATGCCACTACTATGCCAGCGCTGTCGTGCCATTGCGACTGGCGCCAGTTACTAAATACGTGCAAACCTATCTTAAAGTTTTATATATTGATATGTATTTTAAAACGCTCTTTCGGAGAGCCCTCAGAGAAGTGGGTAAAGGAATGATTATCAATAGATCAATATCTTCTTCGATTGCTACTTTTGTCTTTATTAAAGATTTCTTTTTTAAATCAATTTAGAATCAATAGTTGAACAATAAAGTGAAAAGGTTAATTAACAAGTTCTTATTATAACCACTACAGTGGGGTTCTAATTACAGTGTCGTACTAAAAAAATTGAGAAATTTAGTGTAATGTTCGATTCTACCAAAATTAAGAATAAATTTCCACTTAGCTGTTAGAAAGTCTATCTCCTTGATTTCTGGAGACTCGATCCCAGGTGAGTACTTAATATTTATTATTATTATTTCCTTTAATAATCCGACGTTTTAGGTTCTTTCTCTCTTATGGACAATTAGATAACATCCGATCCCAACTAATATGGAAAACTGATAGCCAATGCCTTAGGGAGTCACGAGATTATAAACATAAATTGAAAAGATGATCAAAATGGTTTGAGATTAAATCACAGATTAAAAATAAAAGGCCTAAAAAAACGTTGTTAAGTTTAAAACGTAAGCATTTTAAAACGTAAGTATTATTTATTTTTTTTTCCAAAAGAAAACCTACCTTTGTTCAAATGTGGCCTTAAAGTGTTTCTAATACGAAATTAGTTTATAAAATCGAGTTTCTTTTAGTTTTAGAAAACAAATCGACACGATAGGTGACAATTGCTCAGCTTCTCACTGCTACAACTATTAAATTTTCGGAAAACTATCAAGAAAACTCTAGAAAAGCCGCAAAATTGCGTTGTAAGTTCTACACGAACCAATACTTTTCCATACAAAAAACCACCAAAGAAAGGAAAAGAAAAAAATTAAAGATAAGTTTTTTTTTATCTGGCGCCGGCCATTGTCCAGTAAGAATTTATTTAAAATAAGTTGTTGTACTACTAATAGGATTGAGATCTGTTTAAAAATACAAGAAGAAGAATTCTATCAAGCTATTTTTGACATTAATCTTTAAAATAAGAAATAGGCTTTTTGGTTTGTTTATTTTTAATTCAAAGTTTATTATCCATTTAAATTTATTTATGTTTTAAGCTGTACAAAATCAAGGAAGGAACGAATAGATCATCTCAGAGACCAAATAAGACTTGGGAATGCATTAATTTTCCATGAAATCTTGTGGAGTTGTTAACAATTATTTAGCCAAAATTAAAATAATAAAACTTTATTTCAATAATTTATTCTGAATTCTTTGGACCGGTAAAAATATCCCTAATTTTACATGACTTTAATTTTTGAAGTAAATACTTCTCATTGCTCGGTATGATGTTTTGAAATCCTATTTAGAGTGACTGAAAAAATCGAGATGGGTGTAGTTACCTTGCGATATACCGTAATATTATTATTTACCGTAAAAAAAAATAAATAAAATTAAATACAATTAAATAAAATTTAAAAAAATATATACAAAATTATAAAACCTTATAAAAAATTATGAAAAATTATAAAAAATCTAAATAATTATACCAATTAAATAAAATTTAATAATATTAAATAAAATTAGATAAAATTTAACAATATTAAATAAAATTAAATAAAATAAAATAAAATTAAATAAATTAAATGCTGTTAAATAAAATAAATAAAATTATATAAAATTAAATAAAATTTAACGAAATAACAAAAATTTAATAAAATAAAATAAAATCAACTAAAATTATATGAAATTAAAAAATATATATAAAAATTAAAAAAAATTAAAAAAAATAAAAAAAAAATAACTAAAATTATCATTATTATCATCATTCTGGCATTACAACTCTACGTGGGTCCTAGCTTACTCAAAATTCTCTCCAGTCGTCCCTATTCATCGCCTTTCTACGCGAAGCACGTATTCCCATATTTCTCATGTCTTCATCGATGTCATCGATGATCGGTCAGGTCATGATGTCAGGTACCTTGTTCTAGGTCTTCCTCTTCTTCTATGACCAATGGGTCTATCAAGGAGCGTTTTTCTAGCTGGATCATTTTGTGCCATCAGCATTACATGTCCTATCCACCTCAGATGTCCTTCTTAATCCAGATCTTAATATTTTTTACGATATTAGGTTCCTGGTATATTCTATAAAGTTCGAAGTTGTATCGTCTTCTCCACACTCCATTGTTATTCACTACTCCATAAATTCGCTTTAGTACTTTTCTTTCGGATGATTTTTTTATTATTTTTTGTTACGTGTCCAGGTCTCTGAACCATATGTTAGAACTGGGCGTATTATTGTTTTGTAGAGTTTTATTTTTGTATTTCTCGATATAATTGTGGATTGTGGAATCTCTGCGGTAGTATTATTTTCAGTGTTAAAGAGCGCTCCCAGGTATACAAATTCATTCAATGATTGGATGACGTCGTTTTCTATAACAAGTGGTTGTAGTATTTGTGGTTGCCTGCTTATTTTCATATACTTCGTTTATTTGGTGTCTATTATTAAACCGTTCTCCCAAAAATAATTTCCGTTCTTCCAACAATCAGATCTATTCTGTGACTTTTGAAGTAATTTTGATTTATTTTGGTTGAGTAAAAAAAGTAAGTTCATTACAAGAATACAAAATGCCAAGCGGAAAACCAAAGAAAAAGACATCTGCTGAGCAGTTAAATTATATAGTAAACTTTTTTTAAATAAATCTACATAAATAACACCACAGACTAGAAAATGAAGCAGCTACAAAAATGAATTAACCGCTAATTTATATCAACAAGTCAACAAATAGGTATGTCAATGTCAAAACAATAATGATAGCAATGCGCAAGCGTCAAGACCAATTTCGATGTCGAAACTTGATCTCGACAGAGCTTGTCGAGTCGAAATCAATTTCTACACAACATTCCGATAGTTGAGGTCGAGATGAGTTACAGAATACCAATTCCTACAATTCCGATCCGACTTGCCGACCTCTATTCGATTTGACTCATTTCTATTCGATTTGTAGTTACAGAATAGGGCTGAATATTGATATCATCAGCATAGGCCAGGATTTGCACTGATTTATTATATATTGAACCAGTGGTTGTGATTTGTGTCATACGTATTAATTTTTCCAAAGCCAGTCTGAACAGTATACATGAATGGGGGTCTCCCGGGCGCAGCCCGTTATTTGTTTTGAAAGGTTCAGACAGTTCCCCCTGAATTCCTATTCTACATTCAACTTTTTCAAGAGTTTTGTTAAATTTACCAACTGATTTGGTATTCCTATCTCTTTCATTGCTTTGAACATTTCTCTTCTATTTACAGAGTCGTATCAATTCCATATTCTAGTGTTTTTTCCAAAATTTGTTTCCGGGTTGCAATCTAATGAATTGTCGATTTACCACCTCCCAAATCAGGATGGTATTTTCCTACTATCCGTTCTGCATATGCTACCGTACGATGACATAGTTCTGTGAAAAATATTTTTTAAAATTAAATAAAATTAAACAAAATTAAATAAAATTAAATAAAATTAAACAAAATTTAATAAAATTAAATAAAATTAAATAAAATTAAATAAAATTGTTAAAATTAAAAAAAAATAAATAATATTAAATAAAATAAATAAGCTCAAATAAAATAAAATAGAATAAATTTATTAAAATTAAATAAAATTGACTAAATTTATATAAAATTAAATCAGATTAATAAAAACTATAATTATTATAACAAAATTTTAATAAATTAAAAAAAAATAAAAAAAAGTAAAAAAATTAATTAAAACTATATAAAATAAAATAAAATTATTACAAATTAGAAAAATTATAAAAAATTTAATATAAGAAATTAAAATTATAAAAAAATTTTAAAAATTTTAAAAAATTATAAAAAAATTAAAAGAAAATAAAATAAAAAATTAAAATTTCTTTCTGTTTATACAAAAAACAACTTGTTTCAAAATAAAAACAGATGTTTTTATGATACAGACAAAAATGATAAATTTGCCAAAATACGTCCATTATTTTTGCTGATCAACGAAGGATATTTGAATATGATATTTGTTTATGAAGGGTATACAAGTGCGCTTTGGCTTCAAGGTCTGGTGCTTGTGTAGCTCAGAGGGATATCTATACCAATCCATTCCTTATGGTGGCGCAAATCAAGAAATCTCAATACACATTAGAGACGCAAGTAGTTTTGGATCTGCTACGTGTAATTCAAAACCCTTCAGAACATAGAGTTTTCTTCGACAACTCGAGATGCACTTTCTTCGAGTTATGCACTAGTCCACATTCTAGGTGAAAAAGAATTTTCTTTACAAGCACCGTGAGAGAGAATAGGTTACCAGGATATCCTCTAAAAAGTAGCAAAGTGCTTGGAAAGAAGAACAGGGGCGAAATTGATCGTGCTTTCGACAATAAGGCAGAAGTATCAGTTGCAAGGTGGAACGATAATTCCGTTGTGACTGTAGCCGGCAACAATGGAACGGCTCATCCAATTGTTACAGTTAAAAGATATAATCGGAAGCTACGAAAGGAAGATTCAATACCTCAGCCCAATATGATTAACGATTATAACCGACATATGGGAGGTGTTGATCTCCTAGATAATTCGGTATCAAGTTAAAGGATCCGAGTAAAAAATAAAAAGTGGTTGTGGCCCTTGTTTATGAACTTTCTACTTTATAACTTATGAACGACTCCCAAATCTCCCAATTGCAATTACGTTCTTCGTTGGTTTTGTCGTTGATACAGAACGAAAAAAATTTACAGTAAAAACAGCTGCTGAAGAAGGTGACTCCGAATCAGACCCAGAGCCAACGCCATCTGCATGGGGTCGTCCTTCTAAAGGAAGTTTACCTTCTGATATTCAATATGACCAGACCGGTCATAATATCGTTCGCGAAGAGAAGGGACGTAGACGGTGGTGCAGACTGTGCAAAACTAACTCTGTTTATATGTGCGGAAAATGCAAGGTTCACTTGCACGCTGACTGTTTTAGTGCTTTCCATAAAAAATGAGATGCCATATTGACGCAACTACCATACTACCATACTGCCAAGTAATCACTTTATCGTATATAATTAACTATTGTAGCAATATCTTTAGGTTTTAATTGATAAAACCAAAAAATTTCATTTACACACTATAAAACGTATAACTTTCAATTTACTGCATATATTATGCCAAAGTTTCGTTAACGAAACAATATTTTTTGGTATATTGCAATTATTATTGTTTATAATTTTAAGTGAAATTGTAACGTTATAAACGTCACATCTCTATTAATTTATATTTAAATAATTATTTCATTTTAATTTGTTTATTAATTTATTAATATCTTTATCTTCAGTTTAATTTTTACTATTTTTTATTTATAAAAATAGTTGGCGCCCTTGTTTTTCTCTTCTTTCTCTGTCTTTATTTTCTCTCTTTCTGTCCCATAGAATAAATATTTGCCCTCTCACTTTTGTTTGGCAGACTATTCTGTTCCATGTTGACTGACAAGCTAGTTTCATGATATCTATACCAACATTCTATGACATCTGTGCTAACTTCATTCAGTCTCCCACTTTCTGTCAAAACAACTATTCTGTAGTGGGATTATTTTTTGCCTCTTTTTGAAATTTATAAAAGAAGGCAAAAATTATTATAAGACTCATTTTTATGGTCTACAACTTCTCTTGGGGTAAGTACTTTCATTGTGATATTTATTCTATAATCCTGACCGCATTTCCAATGTAACCTTACTTTCTTTCGAAAGCACATTTTTTTTTTCTGATATATGCATTAGGACTCTTTAACAGAATTTAACTAAGTAGTAACATTCATATTTCATTTTATCCTTGCCATACGCTATTTGTTTAAGTGTAATTTTGTAAGATGGCAAGGAAGTTAAACCTTTCTTTTTGATGTGTTTCTAATACATGTTGTTTCTTATCCTTTTAGTTTATTGGAGATATAAAACTTATTGGTATACTAGACATTTCATTGGATTTATTGAATTTATTGGTTTATTGGACACCAAAACTTAGTCAGGACATACAGCCACGTGTGACTGCAGCTCTCCAGAAGCCACAACTTCTAATTGGAGGATCCAACAGCTAGAACACACAAGCCGCCCATCGAAGCAATAAGTAACACTTATAACTGTTAAGCTTTGGCAGGGTTAATTATTGTTTTTTTTTATTGATTTAAATAAATATGATTGGTTAAAATTTGTCTTATTTGCTATCAACTGAGAACTCAGGTTCAATCCCTAGTTTAAGACAAGATGAACTCACCCTTGAGATACTGAGCTAGGCAAGGTATAGACGATAAGCTCCCATGGTTGATTGAGATATTATTTTTACAATAGTATTTCAATTCTCTTTGGTAGTCTTATCGTTACACATTGGCGCCCAACCGTACTTGTTTTATTCAGGGAATTGTGCACGGGGTTTTTGGTTTGGTGGCAAATAACAAACTTTAATAAATACTTTATTATTTATTGTTTTTGTGTGTTCATATTATCATTATTTGCAGTTAATTCTAATATTTCCATATTTTTGACTGTTTTTATATATTTTCACATGTTGGGTTAAAAAGTATTACCATTTTTATATATTTCAGCATATATATTTTATACTCAGATATTTTTATATGTTTTTTTTATGGTAGGTACTTTTATACTGTTTTAAGTGGTTTGTTTTTTTTTTAACTTAACCAGTTTTTGTGGATAGTGTATTTTAATTACTTTCTTAATTTTTTTAAATTATTTCTTTAAGATGCTACCTAAACATTTAAAGACAGATGAATTATCATATGAAATTCTTATTAGGAATGTCTCTGTCCCAAATACAGTAGAGGAAAAACGAAAGATCCTTGCTGGACTTCTTTCTCAGGAAGCCAGTAACCGTAGTTTTTCTGATGTTTCTGTTAATCTATCTTTTGATGTTGATTACCAACAAGCTTTAGCTTCCTATTCTGACCTATTAAGTCTTATATCTAATTATTCAGGTACAAAATCTGATAGTAGATTCAAAGCTTTCAGTTCTCGTTTAACTCATTTGTCTGGTAGAATCTCCCGTCTACAGCCAACTTCTGTAGACGAAGAAAAATTAAAAAAGGCTATCCGCTATGATTTGTTGAAATTAGAAGGTACTTTGTCTGACATTGTAGATCAACCTGATATGGTAGACCAACCTGTTGCTTCTACTCCTGATAGAGTAAACCTCGATTATTCTCAATCTTCAGTCTCACCTGTTAAGTCTGTTCCTGTTTATAAATGGGGTATTAAAAAATTTTCTGGTAAAGAACCTCTAATTCCATTTCTCGAACAGATTGAAACTTTAAAGTTTTCTAGGAACTGCACCGATGAAGATTTATTCATCTCTGCAGGCGACCTATTTGAAGGTGCTGCTTTTACTTGGTGGCATAATCACTTTACAAAAAAGTCTTTTAATTCTTGGTCTAAATTAGTTGCTTCCTTAAAGGAAACTTATTTACCTTACAATTATGAAAGAAATTTGTGGGAACAAATACGTTCTACAAAACAGTCTTTCAAACAACCTGTCTCTGCATATATTTCTTATATGGAGTCTTTGATGCTCCGGTCTTCAAAATCTATTCCTGAGTGTGAAAAAGTAGATGAAATCATTAATGGTCTTCTTCCTGATTATGTCAAGGCTCTTGCTTTCCAGGATGTGGAATCAGTTGCAGACCTTACAAAGTATTGTAAGAGATTTGAAGCCGCTCTTACTATTTCTTCTCGCAGTAAATTTTCTGTTGAGTCTCTTTCTTCTTCTGCTACATGTTGGAACTGCAACATGACAGGCCATACTTTTCAAGTATGTAATAAACCCAAGAGAAAGTTTTGTCATGGTTGTGGGTTTAAGAATATCACCACAAATGAATGTAGCAGATGTTCAAAAAACGGTTTGAAACAACATTCCAGGGAAAACTTTTCGAAGACATTCAAACAACCCAAGTCAGTGAATGTGTCTAAGAAAATTATACCTAAAACTACTTCTTTTATATCTAATGATAATTTAAGCACTTTTTCTTCAGTACAATCTGAAACTTTACCTTCTTCTAGTACTTCTGTTTTTTCTAGTGGTCCTTTAAATTCTAAGGTACATTTAAATTCTACTTCATTATTAGATGTTCATAATAATGATAATAGACCATATATTTCTATTTCTGTAGGTAGTGAAACAATCTCTGCACTTCTTGATACTG
Organism: Diabrotica undecimpunctata; assembly: GCF_040954645.1. Lineage (NCBI taxonomy): Eukaryota > Metazoa > Arthropoda > Insecta > Coleoptera > Chrysomelidae > Diabrotica > Diabrotica undecimpunctata. The sequence goes on from NC_092806.1 coordinate 103,960,267, forward strand.
GCAGTAATGTTAGTATTATTGGTTCTCCTTCTTTATTTTTACTTAAAAAACTCAAATTAGCACTTAATTATGATGTTTCAAGTCAACTCACTACTGCTGATGGAAACATTCAGAGTATTTTAGGATATGTTTGGTTACCTGTTACTTTATTGAGTAAAACTCAATCACTTAAAGTGTTAATAGTTCCTTCTATTTCACATAAGATGATATTAGGTATGGATTTTATTCGTTTGTTTCAACATTGTTTGGATTTCTCAAATTTTTCATTTAAGGCTACAGATTTATCTACTTGTGTAGTAAATACTGTTAGCAGTGCTGAAAATCTTTCTGACATTCAACAGTCACAACTTAACTCTGTTCATCGTAGTGATTCTGTAAATGTAGTAACTGACTCTCTTTCAAGAATTCCTGAAGTATCTCAAGTTTCTCTCTTGAATTTATCTAATTTAAAAACAGATGCTTGGTATAGGAATATGATAGGGAAAGTTACAGTAAACCCTAACTTATATCCTGCTTTTAAGGTTCAGGATGATGTTCTTTATAAATATGTTTTTTCTAGCTCAAAGTTTTCTGATTCTTCTCCAGAATGGAAAATTTTTGTTCCTTCTCCACATAGGAAGGAAATTTTGCAAATTTATCATGATGATCCTACAGCTGCTCATTTAGGTGTCTTTAAAACCCTTTCTAGGATTTCAGAATTGTATTACTGGCCTAAAATGAGATCTTTTGTTGTGAACTATATTCATAAATGTAAAGTTTGTGCTTCTTGCAAGCCTTTAGAGAATATTTCTCCTGTCTTTAATGAAGTTCAGAAGAGAATAGGTCACTCTTACAATACCAACACTAAATGCTACAATTTATGTAGACATGATGTAAAATTTCATGTAGGTACTAAAGTCCGGAAGAAAAATAACATCCTTTCAAATGCTGTGGATGATTTTTCTGCTAAATTAGCTCCCAAATTTATTCCCTGTATTATACATAAAATTTTATCTCCTTCAGTATATAATCTTAAGGATCTAGATGGTAAAGACCTTGGTAATTTTCATGTGCAAGATATTAAGTTAGATGTTACTGATTCTAGTGATGATGCGTCTCAATAATGTTGTATAATATAGTAAAGCATTATCTTTTATCTCTTTATATTTTGATATTTCTGTAGTTATGATAAACATATTAATCTTATTTATTTGACATTACCCTAACTGTTTATATATTCCTATTATTTTACTTTGGGTAATTGTTTTTGATTTTGATACAATTAAAAGCCTCATCCAGCACTTTATGTATGACAACATGGTTAGTTGCATACATGGTGTTTTAGTTTTCCTAGGATACATATATCCGAAGGAGATTTTGGGCCAGATTATATGAATCTGTGTTCCTTTTTGGTCTTTTAGAGACAATTAATATACCATAGTAGGTATATATATATTTTTTTGGATGATGTGTTTTTTTTATTTCTTTTGGAGTTAAAATAATTCTATGCATCTACTTTTAGAAATCTGGTGTAGAATTATGGCGCTTTGAAGTTTGATTGTAGTATACCTACTTTCACTTGTTTTCTTCTATTTTTGTAAACTATATTTATGCAGTACTTTATTCTTTTGTGTAGATCCCTGGTTTATATTTAGTGAGAATAACATTTCTTATGTATCATTATCTTATTTTCATTATTAACTTACTCTTAGTCTTCTAAGACTTGTTTTATGCAGTTACTATATCTCTTTTGTGTAGAACTTTGTCTTATTTGACATATCAAGTAAAGTTTATATGTATTTTTGAGTTGTTTATCAATAATTACATTTGCATATCAATGTCTACATGCTTTTACTCATTTTATAATTTTGATATTATTGTTACCTTACTTTAGGTACTCAGTTATCCTGAGTACTAATTTTTTTTGAGGTTCATTCATTAGCAGTATCCATTAACTATTCATTTTTGTGAGATATGATCTCTATATTATGTATTTACCTGACTTTGCTTATTTGTCTTTATTTTTGTATACTTACCTTTGACTTTGATTATTAACTAGACTTCATACTATGTGTATAGAATGCTATTTTGCAAAGGAAGTTGTTGTACTTCCGAAGAAGAATTTCTGAAGACAGAATTCTTCAACAATGTATATCTGAATATATCAGATGCATTGCCCCTTTTGTATTATTATTTTTGTTATTGTGGGCCTGAGATTTGATGCAGATGTACATTCGTACCACTGGATCTTCCTTAAATGGTGGGTTGTCTCCAGGGTATGGCGTCGGGGGGTTCATGACACATAGGGCTGTCGTCTCCGAGGAGCGCTGTCGTGGTTTAACCGTGGGCTATGGGCTACTGCGTTGATACCAACATGGTTTCAATTAATCCTTTGGTAGGGTCCATGTACAATACCAAAGTCTACAGACACCTGATTAGTTTAAATTAATATTCTCTATTCATTTTTAGTCTGATGAATACTAAAATTCATTGGGTAATATGCATTCATATTCCCCTGGGCATTCCCCTCAAAAACTGTATATTATAATTATTAAATTTTTATTATAAACTTTATGCTACACCATCTTACTGCTTACTTTATAACAGTACCTATTTAATTTCAGTTTAATGAATACTGAAATTCATTGAGTAATTTTTTTTATTTTTCCAGAGATAATCTCTGTAGTAATTTATTATTATTAGATTAATAATTTTAGTGTGATGAATACTACAATTCATTGGGTAATTTTTTTTATTTTCCCCAGATTAACATCTGAAAATTATTTTGTTATTTTTTTTTTAAATATAGCAAATTTGAGTTATACTTTTTCTATGAATAGTAATGTATACTAATTACTTATATTCATTAATTTAATTATTTTGTTATATAAATTTTTTAAATAACATAACAAATTTTAGTTTGACGGATACTACAATTCGTTGGGAAGTATTCAATTTCCCTGAGTAATACTCTAAATTTTTTTGTATGATCATTCTTTTGTTATTATATTCATTAACTTGATTGCTTTGTTATAAAGTATTTATTTTTGATTTGTTACTACGGATTACTACTGCATATATTTATTCCTAGGTAGAACATTGTGTTCTTGTTTTCTTTGAGAAAAATTTCTCAGTTGTGTTCGAAATTTTTCTGATGGGTGGTAGGAGTGTGTAACGTTATAAATGTCACATCTCTATTAATTTATATTTAAATAATTATTTCATTTTAATTTGTTGATTAATTTATTAATATCTTTATCTTCAGTTTAATTTTTACTATTTTTTTATTTATAAAAATAGTTGGCGCCCCTGTTTTTCTCTTCTTCCTCTGTCTTTATTTTCTCTCTTTCTGTCCCATAGAATAAATATTTGCCCTCTCACTTTTGTTCGGCAGACTATTCTGTTCTGTGTTGACTGACAAGCTAGTTTCATGATATCTATTCCAACATTCTATGACATCTGTGCTAACTTCATTCAGTCTCCCACTTTCTGTCAAAACAACTTTTCTGTAGTGGGATTATTTTTTGCCTCTTTTTGAAATTTATAAAAGAAGGCAAAAATTATTATAAGACTCATTTTTATGGTCTACAACTTCTCTTGGGGTAAGTACTTTCATTGTGATATTTATTCTATAATCCTGACCGCATTTCCAATGTAACCTTACTTTCTTTCAAAAGCACATTTTTTTTTTTCTGATATATGCATTAGGACTCTTTAACAGAATTTAATTAAGTAGTAACATTCATATTTCATTTTATCCTTGCCATACGCTATTTGTTTAAGTGTAATTTTGTAAGATGGCAAGGAAGTTAAACCTTTCTTTTTGATGTGTTTCTAATGCATGTTGTTTCTTATCCTTTTAGTTTATTGGAGATATAAAACTTATTGATTTACTGGACATTTCATTGGATTTATTGAATTTATTGGTTTATTGGACACCAAAACTTAGTCAGGACATACAACCACGTGTGACTGCAGCTCTCCAGAAGCCACAACTTCTAATTGGAGGATCCAACAGCTAGAACACACAAGCCGCCCATCGAAGCAATAAGTAACACTTATAACTGTTAAGCTTTGGCAGGGTTAATTATTGTTTTTTTTATTGATTTAAATAAATATGATTGGTTACAATTTGTCTTATTTGCTATCAACTGAGAACTCAGGTTCAATCCCTAGTTTAAGACAAGACGAACTCACCCTTGAGATACTGAGCTAGGCAAGGTATAGACGATAAGCTCCCATGGTTGATTGAGATATTATTTTTACAATAGTATTTCAATTCTCTTTGGTAGTCTTATCGTTACAAAATATTGTTATTATGCCTTTATTTATAAGGTATATAAACTTGAATTGCAAAAAATCTGATTATTTCAATGATTGGCCATTAATAGTTAAATACAAAAATTGTTACTATGACCCTTAAGACAATTAAATTTAAAATATTTGTAAAATTTACAGTTCTGGGGCATGTATAAATATAAGGTACCAGAGACGGACGTTAAAACATGTTAAAATAATTCATATTAGCACTTAAAGGCTAATTATTTTAAATGTTTTTTTACTTTTCAACATATTATGTTGAACATCTTCAATAATTTTTGAGTTTATAAGTATTAGATCCTTCTTCTTCTTCGTCCTTCTTGTATGTAGGCTTTAAAACCTGTTTCTTTTTCAATATTAGCCTTCGAAATTGTTTAAATTGTCGCACCATCTTTTTCTTGGTCTGCCAATACTTCTTCGTCCATTTAGTGACTTATGCTATTCGTACTATCCTATTCTCTGCCATTCTACTGATGTGTTCGTTCCACTCATGTTTCCGTTTTGTCACCCACCCATTTGTGTCTTCTATATTGCATGCTCTTCTTATGTTTTCGCTTCTCTCCCTATCCAACAGACTTTTCCCTGATATTCGTCGGAGTATTTTAATCTCTGTTTATCTCGAAATAAACAATAAACTGACCACTTTAACGATTCATTATAGAGTGACATCATAATCTTTAAAAATCATTCGCCTCCCCGCATAACTTTCTCACCAATCTAAGTGGATATTTATTAGATCCGCTATAATAAGCGAAAACGATCAAAAAAATACTAAAGAAATACCATCTCTGCTATATAAACAAAATATTATCAATCTTACCGGCGCAAAAGGAATGAAAATATTTTTCAGTGTTTTAATACACACAAGGTGATTCGAAATGCTATAAATGGAATACCCACCACAATGTGATTATGCGTGATTGATCTGGCATAGAAGGCTCAGTCTCTAACAGCATTCTTTTTATTTTTAGTACGTAGTCTAGAAAACTACCGTTTATATACTTCTAAGTGTAAGCTGAATACAGTGTTCGCCAACTTTTATAGTTCCTTATACCCATAAGTTTCTTAAAAGGAATTTTCACATTCTGACCATGTTCCATGCACAGTAAAATTACTTATTGTTAAGTTGTTCCAATCTATAGCATTATGTTCCAGAAAAAGATGCAATATTTGTATTTTAACTTCATATATATTGTGTTTAAATCATTTTTAAAACACACTGGCTTCAAATTAGAAAGATATCCTTTCTCTTTTATTTCCAGTTTAGAGGTTAACCAATCAATTAGTCTCAGCCAATCAATTAGTTAATTACAAAAGCCCAACAGCGCCAAGAAAACATAACAACACATGGGTACACAAAATATATAAATCTGGGTACAATAATTAACGAAAATAATGAGTACACAGAACAGATTAAGGCAAGAATAGGAAAGGCAATAAACTCTTTCAACAAACTCAAAAAAGTACTCTGCAGCACGGATATTTCAATTTCGTTAAAGATAAGACTTCTGAGATGCTATGTGCTCTCCGTATTATTTAATGGGTTGGATGCTTGGACATTAAAAAAATATGTTTCGGACAGATTAGAAGCCTTCGAGTTATGGGCCTACAAAAGAATATTATGAATAAGTTGGGTGGATAAAGTCACGAATGTCGAGGTGTTGAGAAGAATGAAAAAAGATAAAGAGGTTTTAAATACAATTAAAGCCAGAAAACTGCATTATCTGGGACATGTCATGAGGGGTGAGTTATAACTTGTTGCAATTAATAATGCAAGGAAGCCTACAGGGTAGGAGTCGCGGAAGAAGACGCATATGGTGGTTAAACAAATTGAGAGCTTGGTTTAACTGCACGTCTGCTGGCCTCTTTAGAGCAGCGGTAACGAAAGTTCGAATTGCCATAATGGTTGCCATAATGTTCTTAGAGGAGATGGCACATGCAGAAGATGAAGAAATTTTCTCTGTTTGTTCTAATAAAACCGGAGTATTTAGCGGTATATTATTCTCTAAATAATTTCTCTCTAAATTCTCTCTAAAAAATTTCTCTTAATAACGTTTTTAAAAACCAAATTATAATCTTCGTCTAAATACAACTTAGAAATTGTATCTCCTTTGTTGACATCTCCATGTCTTCAAAGTGACCTAAAATCGATTTATAGTATTGAAATTTTGAATTGAACTTCTTAGCAGAAAAAAATCGTTTTTTTTCCTTAAAAGAACAAATTTATTAAGTCATTTTCTAGTACAATAAAAATAGTTATATTTATATAACTTTATTTATATAACAAAAATAAGAACAAATTGAAGAACAAAAAATATTAAATCGGAAAGTATTAAACTATATTTTAGTAAAATATAGAAAACAATAATTGTTAATTGAAATTTCTATGTGACAATTTATTCTTCTATTTACTTTTCATCTTCCTATAGCCTTTTAGATTCTGTTACAAATTAAAAATGTTTACATTTTTACATATATTTTTTAAAAAAGTTTTGAAAATAAACAAAATAATTAAACAAAATTTTTAAAGACAAAAATTAAGATTTTTTTAAATTTACAAGTTTAATAAATAAACACTTAAATGTGTGGTGTTATGATAAAAAATATTAATAATTCAGTAATAAGCAGACATAAAATTTCATTACCTTACATATTACAGCAATCACAAGCTATAAGAAGTACTCACTTCTGTCGGCACTTCCCATGTGCCACGCTCTTTTTTAATTATTTTAGTTTAATGTCTAATCTTGAGTTGATTGTTACCGCTTCCCTTTTAAGGTTCCTTTTTCGAGCTGGGGAGTCTCCTTAAAAAATGTAATCTTTTATTATAGATCTAGTGTGTCAACAATTATAATGCTCATTACTCTAATTATGTATTGTTTTAAAGCTATTTTCTTGTGGCATTCTAAAGTATTTACTATTTTATTGGGAAGAAGTCACAATTAAAGTTAAAGTAAATTTATTGACCTGTCAATTTCCACTTCGGACATCGCTCTCAAAATACAAACATTAATAATTTATTGTGTTCTTAGTTCTTTGATATTTCAGTTCACTTAACTGTTAAATATTTAAAACATTTAGAAATAAGTATGCTGTATGTAGGGTAATAAAAATAATATACAAATTAAATCAGACTTGCATATATTACAATTTTTAATGCCTGTTAGATTTATTTATTCAATTTCCATAAATGATGTTTTTAATTTTTCAGTCTTCGCTTTTCATCGGAGATTTCAAATTAATCGTGTGGAAACTTTCGTCCAACCCGTTTTTCATAGAGTCGAGGCCTTTTAACCTGCGACGCATCACTCTTGTCACCCTCTTTTGCGAAAATTTATGCCATCATCAGATGTTCAATTTACAAATTTCAAATGATTCATGTGGCAAAAAAACATATAAATCAAGCATTGTATTCTCATTTACCGTTTTACAGTCATGACTACACAATACTAGAGGATATAAATACATGTATATATACATATATATGTATATATATATGTATATATATATATATATATCTATATATATATATATTTATATATATATATATATATATATATATATATATATATATATATATATATATATATATCTATATATATATATATATATATATATATATATATATATATATATATATATATATATATAATGTATATATATATATATATATATATATATATATATAATGTATATATATTATATGGTAAGTTGCAACACAGAAGCATTCCTAGAATTCACATCTCACAACTGCCTTTTTGCTAGAAACTACTAGAGCAAACGTAAAGTTTCTACTTAAATCCGTTAGCGGATGTCCGCGACGTCACTGGGAGACTTATCACATGTTATGCGTCTCCGTTTATCTGATCCTTTAATGGCTAACATCACGACAAATAGGGTAAGGAAAAGATCGATCTACTACGTTTTTGCCTCATTTTTTTTTTTTTTTTTTTTTTTTCGGAACGAGCCTAGGTTGAGACAATTTGATAGTAAGGTAAGTGAGTATTATTCTAAGAAACACGCATCGACGCATATGTTCAAAAATTTTTAAATAATAAGGTTTAAACAAAAAATCTGATAATTTTAATTATTCCTAATAAGTAACTTCATGACAGGTGTAAATACAGTAGTGCAGAACTATTTAGAGCGGCAGTCAACAGGGTTCATAGCCATGATAACTTCCAATCGTCGATAGAAGATGAAACTTGAAGAAGAAGAAGAATAATAAAGAATTTTATTATTTTATTATTGACAATGTTCATAAGATTTTTCGTTATTTTTTATGAATGGTTTTTATTTGGAACTGTATTAAAATTTTCTCAGCTCTTTAAATCCACTATTAATTTTTTTTAGAACAATCTTTATATGACTACGAATGTGTATTAAGTTATAAATATCTGTGAATCTATGAGCAACGTTGTATGCATTTTAGTCTATTTTAAAAACGTTAAACGTTTCCTATTCCTATTCCTATGCCGAAACTTGGTGTTCGTGAAAATGTTTTTGTGTACAGATATGTCTATATAAACTCGAGTTTTAGTAATAAAAATAATGTCAATTCCAATCAATTAAAATACACATAACACTTAACAAAAATGTAAAATCTAATAAATTATCTTATAATATAGAAAAATAATAGTAATTTTATAATATATTGGATATAATAAATAATAATATAGTATAAGACAAATTTCAATATCGATGTCAAGCTTAAGAAACAATCCAACATCTCACCGTAAACTGCCATGCATTTATCGGTACTGATTATATAGAACGCCTTATCTCAGTAAAGAAGATTATTCACCAAGAACCAGCTAAAAAACTTAAACCGATTCTTTAAACCGATTCTCTTCCTTATTATCAATACGTCCCTGGCATATTGCTTGAAACGACAACTACAAGCTATACTGGGACCTTACTGTGCTCACAATCCAACCAGCGAGACATAGCAAAACATATCTCATATGCTTCTCCTTCTTCTTTCTCTTTATAAGCAATTCTGCTTGTCCATTGGCGGATTAATACCTATATGAAAGGTTGTCACTCCATCTTTTGCGCAGTCGTCCGATACTTCTTCTGCCGATTGGCAACTTATCTCTTGCTATTTTGACGACATGGGTCTCCTATATTCTGCTTATCTGGTTATTCGGTCCTTTTTTGTTTGATTTTGTGTCTATTCATTTATACACTGTACGTTACATTTTCTTCTAATGTCTTCACTTCTATTTCGATCTCTCAGCGTATTTCCTGTAATTATTTTCAGAACTCTCAACTCTGCCGTTTCTAGTAGCCTTTGCGTTGTGGCTCTGTCGGATCTTGTTTCTGAGGCGTATGTTATTATTGGGCTTTATAAATTCTTGACTTCATCTCAGTGTCAATGTGTTTGTTTCTCCATAAAGTGTTATTAAGGCATCCTGCCAGTCTATTTGCTTTTTGTACTTGATTTCTCACTTCTTTGTCCAGGTCTCCATAGCTAGATAGTGTAATTTCCAGGTATTTTATTTCTATTACTTGTTTAATACTGATGCCATCAATTTTTATTTTACATCTGGTTGGCTCTTTGCTGACTACTATTGTTTTAGTTTTCTGAGATGAGATATTCATATGAAATTCTTTTGCTCTTTTGTTAAATATGTGGACCAAGCTTTACAGACTATCTTCATCTTTGGCTATCAATATTGCGTTGTTTGCCTAACAGAGTATTTTGATTTCTTTGTTTCCCATGCTGTATCCTCTTCCTTTGTTAACGGTTTTGACGATTTCATCCATGATCAAATTGAAGAGCATGGGGCTCAATGAAACCCCTTGTCTTATTTCGCTGCCTATTTCTATAGGTTCTGTAAGTTGTCCATCTATTCTGACTTCCATTTTGTTGTTTTGGTAGATGTTATCGTTAGTTGTTATAATATTTAGGCGAACTTTTCTATTATACAGAATATGGATAACATCTTTGAGTCTTACCCTGTCAAACGCTTTCTTTAGGTCAATCAGACACAGAAGTGCTGGTGTATTTTACTCTAGTGATTTCTCAGTAATTTGCTTTATAACGAATATTGTATCTTACACGATCTTCCACTACGAAAACTCTGTTGTTCATCTGCTAAACTTATCCTCTGATGTATTAGAACTTGTAAAATTTTAGTTTTAAGTTTTAACGTAGTATTTAACAAGTTTATACCTCTGTAGTTTTCTTGCTGTTTTTTATCTCCTTTTTTGAATAGTAGAATTAGTTTGCTCGTTCTCCATTCTTTCGGTATTTTATTGTGTTGTTTAATTTTATTAATTAATGTTGTTAATTGTTCTGTCACTGCTGCTTCACAATATTTTAGTAACTCGTTTGATATCCCGTATTTACCTGCTGTTTTTCTGTTTTTCAGGTTTTCCAGTATTTTCCGAACTTTCTGTAGATTTACATTAAGTTCTTCATTTGTGGTAATTTCTGGTGTTTCCGGTTATAGCATCGTTTGTTCTTTATAGCTTTTTACATATAGCTTTTTTAGGTAGCCAATCCACGTATACTTTTGTATGTGTATTGGTTCCATTAGTTCCTTTAACTCCGTTCTCTGACCTCTTATGAAGAGCCATATTTCCTTTTGCGGACCGTAAAAATCACGTTCCATTTCTTTTGAAAAGCTTTCCGAGTGTTTTGGTTGACATGTATGTCAGGTAAGTTTTTTGTATTTTCCCTTTATTTCTGTACAGAACCATGGAGTTCTTCGCCTTGGGAACGATTTATTTTTATTTATATTTCTGTCACCACGAACTTCCTTGGCTGAGGCTAAGATATTAGACTTAATTTTTGCCCAGCTTTTTTCGACTCCATCCCTTTCTGTGATATATGTATTTCTGCTTTTTGGTTATTATTTTTTTTTGAATAAGTATCTTCTGGAGTCATCCTGCAAGTTTTCGACTTTTATCTTTACAGTGTATTCTGGTGTTTTGTTATCACATATATGTGTTTTCGTTTGGATTTTGCACAATACTAATTTATGATCGCTTCCTATTTCTGCTGATGTTAGTGCTCTTAGATCCAAGATTTGAGAGGGCTGTCGCAGATCTCATATTACCTAATAAATTTACGAGGCAAACAACACTAATAGATGTGACGATAACTTATAATAATATTCTTTCTGTTAAATACAACGCGCGTGTATAGATATCTGAAAATACAAATAAGAAGATCAAGGAGAATGAAAAGTACCCAGATGATACTTATTAATCTCTCCACTACTGAAGTCAATTTGAAAAACATCCTAAAGATCACAAAACAGCTGGGTATGAATAAACATTTCTATAAGACCATACAGAAAGAAAAACTACTTCCAACAGCTCAACAAATGCGTAAGAAAATTTTTGGGAGATACTCCGACGTACCATGTCTCTTAGAACTCAATAACACGAAAAAAGTCCCAACACAAAAACATTAAACTTACAGCAGACCTAATAAGTAAAGACTAAAAAACAGTCAAAGCAATAGTAGATCTGCTAATAGGGCACTGTAAGTTGAATAGGCAGTTGAAGCTAATGTGATTGGCAGATAATGATCTATGGAGATTCCGTAACTTAGAAAAAAAAACACCAGAGCACATTTTGGTTAGTGCGGTACCGTGTGGTTCTTTAGATTAGGCAAAGAAAGGTCAATGGAAAAGAGCTACATAGAAGGTTTAGTCTAAAAGTTTTTAAACTTTTTAACAAGGGTTAGGCTAGATAACGAAATCTAGGAATAGAATAGAAATAGACTAAAAGCTATCTTATTAAATCTATCTATCTATCTATCTATCTATATACATTATCAAGAACTATTAGAACAACTAAAGGAACGTGTATAGGAAAGCTTTAAATAAATACATAAACTCATCAAATAATTCGTATTTGTGGAGCACGAAAAGCATTGCGACAAACTGAAATATAAATATACGAGGTAATTTAATGAAATGGCGCGATTTCAAATAAACAACAAAACACTAAAAGAATATTTTTTTATTAAATAGAATTAAAAATTGTATGATTGAAAAAATATTTGGTTTTTGAAAATAATATTGGTAAGGTGGCCTTTATTTTATCGGACATATTCTTGCAGCCATGATATTTTATGCCATGCAGATGTTAACGATATTGAGTAACATTTCTTGAGGTATTGCTTTTACTTCTTCGCATATCCGTTCTTTCAAAGTCTTAATAGTTCTTATAGGTTACATTGAAACTATTTTGACTTTATATGCCCCAAAGAAAATTGTCGCATAGAGAGAAATCCGGACTACAGGGTGGCAAGAGAATATCGCCGTTTTTACTTATAAGACGTCTGGGGAATGATCTTCTTAGTAAATCCATTGAAACTCGTGGTTTGATTATGTTGCATCTTTCTGTTGAAACGTCGTGTGTTCATTTCTATAATTATTGATTGTCGGAAGAAAAAAATTTTTAAAATGTGCACATAACGATTAGTGTTTACTGTTACTGCGGGCCTATCCTCGTCCTCAACAAATAATGTCCGATGATCCTCAATGTAGAAATTGCACACCACACGGTTACCTTTTCTGAATATAGGGGTCTTTTGTGTAATTGCCGCAGATTAGGACCAATAGCGGAAATTTTGTTTGCTTACAGACCCACTTAGAAGAAAGTGGCCTCCATCACTCATTCCAAGATTATGCAGTAAGTTGTAATTTTCATTAATACGCTTTAACATTTGTTTATAATAACCTAGTCGGGTGGGATAATCTCAAACGGTAAAAGCTTGCACAATCTGGATTTTGTATGGATCATATTGGAGCTCTTTATGCAAAATTCTGCTTGTAGCAGTATAGCTTAATCACAGATTTAAGCTTCGTCATTGCAGATATCTTCGAGGACTCACGTAAAATGAGTTTTGCACTACTTTAATATTTTGTGGTGTGCACGCAGTTCTGACACTGCCGCCTCTTTTCTGTGATCTTGAACCACTACTTTCAACCGAGGTCTGAATAGCCTTGTTAGACAAAACTGAAGTGAGGAGCGGCAAATAGTTGCAAAATTTTTGTAATAAGCTTTCACTGCAAATGTGTGTTGTTTACCCGAGGACTTCTCCACAATAACTAAACTTCCTACTCTCTAGATTCACAACGTTTACGTCGCAAGCCCGCGGCCTATATTTTTTCGTCAGTAGCGTTGCCAATTCGTGACGTTTCACTGAATTACCTTAATTTTTTTGATAATTTAGGTATCTTGGATGAGTGAATTTTCATCTTGTGCAAGAGTGAGAGCCCCATGGCTGAAATCCTTATTGTATATTACCAAAATAAACAAATAATAAATAATTAAGGTAGATTTACGGGCTTACAAGAATTAATGACCATACTAAACGTAGGTATCTCAATTTTTAGTAATATTGTTCAGAAGCTATTTTCTTGTGGCATTTTAAAAAAATTACTATTTTAATGAGAATATGCCACAATTGAAGGTTAAAATAAGACATTTTTATATTCACTTCGGAAATCGTTCTGAAAATACAAACATTAATAGATTAAACAAATTTTGTTTTTTGTTACGTGGTGAAAAATTCTTCTAATAATTTAATTTTATCTTACTCATTTATATTGACAATTCAGACATATAATGTACATTTTAAAGTAGAAGACTTTAAAATCATATTGCCAATATTGCTTACTTTATTGTAAGTTAGTTTATTCGATTACCTGAAATCAACTTAAAATAATTTATTATTGTTTGTAGTTTGAGAACGATTTCCGAAGTGGAGAGTGAAACGTCAATAAACTAATTTTAACCTTCAATTGTGGTTTATTCCCACTAAAATAGTAATTCATTTTTAGTCAAGTTTTTGTAAATGCAAAAAGAAGTAGAGATATAAAAGAACACTTCAGAATCTGACGTTGATATTAATGTAATATATTCATTTTTGCATGTTTTTCCCTTACACAAACAATTCAAAAATATTTTTCATAAAAATTATCCTTATTATTGTATTACCTTATTTATTATGCATCAGTTTGTTTTTCTAATGCTCTTTTTTCGCAACAACCAACAATAACATTTTTACTATTAAATTTTTGTTCCTAAAACTAAAATCCCTTTTTTCCTTTTTTATTACCTAATTAAAACCGTTATAAAAACATTAATCGTTCGACAAATTAACGACCTATAATGGCCAGCTTATGAAATCGTCTTTTAATCCGTGTAATGATTTTTAAAGCTTTATTGAGTATTGTGCAGTCAACAGAGCTGGGTAATATTTTTAATTGACCTAACTTCGCAAGCTATTAGTTCGAAAAAAATATAATTTACAACAGTGCTTCTTTTTAGTTTCATAGAAAATCAAATAAAAACTATCATATCAAAATAGTATAGAATTAGCAGTTGCAAAATCACTAAATGGGAAAAATCATTTTGTGGCAACGGTAATAATACACATTGTTTTCAAGTGCTACATATTATACGAATATAAAAAGAATGTAGATACATGTGTAAACATAGATATTTCTCAGTTATCTCCATTGCTACCAATGTTGGGCCGTGTAAATCCAGTTTGTTGTAATCCTCTTCATATCATTCGGCCACCTTGTTGAAAGTCTACTCTTATTTAAATATATACCTTAAAGTTATACCATCCTATAATGCGTTTAATACGTTAAGCTCCAATGCATATAATGCGCGTGTCGCGTCTAATCTTGCTCTTTGGGCGACGTGGTACACATAATATGTCGCATTTCAAGCAGTTTTATTTTGAATCAAGGTGAATTTAAATTAAAGCCAACACAAACGAACGAATGAAGAAACGGATTCGTAGGTTTTCGCTTGGTTATTTGTATTTTACAAAGTAGGACCATTTACATTGTAGCAAACGTTCGCAGCCGTCGATGATCCCTCCGAAATTTCGGATAAAGATGAAGATGTAATCATTAGTGCTGCTAGATTCATCGTTATTGCAGGACTTTCCGAGAAAAATAGAAGAAGAGAATGTGGTGTCAGAATTTGTGGACCAAACAAAAGAAAAAGAGAACATGATATGTATTGTCCATTAAATAAACGACTGAAAATTTAGGTCAATTTACAAATTTCTTAGAATGTCTATGGATGATTTTCAAATGAAACTTAGAAGTAAACCACGTAGAATTATCAATTGTGTCATTCCTACAAGCTGACTTTTTTGAAGATCCTTTCTTCAAGTTTGAAAGTAACCTTTCTTCTTGCTTTAGAGACATCACAATTCATATTGTAGCATGTAGAATTTCTCAAATTTACAACTTATAAAAATCCTGTATTTTCAATACTATGTCTTGAGATTATTAAAATTTGATCGCTTTGAGTCATTATCATCCAGCCTCAAAAGTCCACTGGTGAATATAGGCTTCTTCCTTGTGTTTCCAACCCCGTCTATCTTACGCCACTCTCATCCAGTCTTTATTTTTTCTTCTTAAATCGTTAGACCATCGTGTAGATGGTCGATCGACGCGTCGTTTATCTTCTCTTTGTCTACATTCCAAAAACCTATTTATCACCCATCCGTCATTCTAGCTATGTGTCCTGCACACCTTCATTTTAGTCTGGCTATCCCTTCTATGCGTTTTTAAAATACCTTTATACTTAAAAGACCCTTTTAGTACTAAATTGTGTTTAGGGCTATATTCCATAATCGATAACGTCTTATATTCCAAATAGAGGCATAATCCCTCTCAAAATTTTTTTGGTTCTTAGTTGAATCGTTTTATATTTTGTCATGTGAACAAAATATTCTCAACGAAACTACACATCCCCTTCCAAAAAATTAATTAGCTCAGGGTGAACTTATAAAAATCCACTTCCCGATTTTAGTTCTCAGTTACCAGATTTATTTGTATTATTATGCATTCAGACGTGCATATTTTTGTAGTTTAGTTACGATAGAGAAACTCACAATTTTGTGAGTCTGATTGGCAATTCTTTTCTGTCGCTAGCATATACGGACAAATTCATTTTGTCAATGTTGAGCTTCTTAATCGGAGCTAGGTTCTACGCGTGTGTGTGTGTAAACACACACGCGTGTAATGAAATTTATTTCGGACCCTTTTCCAAACTGAGAAACTGGTACTTTACAAAAGCTAGTATAATATATTCTTATCTAATGGATGGAAAGTATGAGAAATATCACTAGTTTTTTTTAAGTTATTTAGGACAAGATAGTTGATCACTAATCACGTATTTAGTCAATTGGTCATTGTTACTTATTTTTTCAGCTTCTTTAAAATATTTATTTAACTTAAACATTGCATTCTTAATTTTAGTTTGCTTTTTATATTCTGACTTTATCGGAGTCATAGAAAATATTGGATAACAAGGTAAAT
Source organism: Diabrotica undecimpunctata (assembly GCF_040954645.1). Taxonomy (NCBI): domain Eukaryota; kingdom Metazoa; phylum Arthropoda; class Insecta; order Coleoptera; family Chrysomelidae; genus Diabrotica; species Diabrotica undecimpunctata. Next base: position 103,976,883 of record NC_092806.1, read on the forward strand.
AAAGTTTTTAACTTCATCTAACTTTATTGATTAAATTAATTAAGTAATGAATTTTCCATCAAAAATAACTGTGATAATTTGTTGAAGGACACGTTGAGTATTGTTATCTTTTTATATTGTTTTAGTCATACGTTTTACTTCTTTAAAATATAAAATAGATTTAATAATTTTAAGAAAATTCTTCTTGCTATAGGATGTAGCTACTGTTCGGTGTACTACTTTACGTTTTTCCATAGACTGTTATGTATTATAAATAAACAAGTATTTTTTTTAGCCTAATATTCCTCTAATTTCAATTTCCACCAATTTCCACAAAAGTCTTCTTTCGTCCACTAATTATAAGGTATCTACTTATCCACTAATTCTAAGGTTTTTTTGGATTTTACCCGGTGTGCCTTATTTTTTGACCGAGCGATAAACTTACATATCTCCTTTTACCAACCATACCTAACCTAGTTTTTCCTTACTTATAAGAAAACATTACTTATAAGGAAATAGATAGAATATGCACCAATACGTAAATATACCAAGCTTTTATCAAAAGACTGCCCAACAAAAGTAACTGTAATATGCAACACAAGTTCAATATCTTACAATACAAAGTAAATTGAGAACCGAATTGAAAACGATAACAACCCTTTGACTAAAGAAGTAACTGGTGATATCCAACAAAAGCAAACCCAACTGAAAGAACAAACTATACAACATGAAGTAATAAGCACAAAACTAAAGGAAATTCTGAAACCGACATAAGAATTAATATCGACCATAATTTCAATTACCCCTATTATCTAAATTGTGAACAACGAATAGGTTTCTTCGAAAACTGTATAAGATGTGCAGATCCACTAAGCATCACAAGGATGTATACCATTGAAATTTATGAAGTCACAGATCTGCAATTAAACATAGGAATGCCCAGAATTAATGACCGAAAAGTTAAAAGTAGCCGCACCTGAATAAGAAATAAAATTTCCTAACTTTAGGTTTAATATATATTGAACTGAGTCTATTTATCTAATTTATTAACTTTATCTATTATAAAAAAACAATATTCTAACATTTTTTTTTGGGAGGTGAGAATCTTCAAAAAGACCGTCTGGGAAGGTGTCCCAGGTGTGTCGGATTCAGTCCGGCACGCTTCACCGCGTGGCGAGGCCGCCTACCGACTAAACTCACCCCCTCTTCCTCCAGCCACCTGGTCTGGAACCGCACTTAGCGTGCATGTCTGACCCGCCGACCTTACTCCTAATTCCCTCTGGCACTTTTCGCGTGCATTCCATTGGTTTGGCGGCCACCTATCCTCCCCCCTCCGCAAAAGCCTCGCGGCAGACTGGTCGGTGAAGTGACCGTCCGGCGCAAGTCATTCGCGGGTCGGGCGACCGGGATGCCCTCCCTCTATGATGGAACTAGCGAGACAGGACCAGTTGGTAATTACGAGCAACGCCAAACATTCTTATTTTCATCAATTCATTCATTCAATACACACATTCATTCAAAACTCAAGATTTAAAACACGGAGGTAGTCGGCATAGGATGGATGTAAAAGGTCCTCCCCTGCTAACTGCCCCAGGACGGACACGGGTAGAACAAGGAAAACATAAATCAAAACAGAAACAAAACAAGAAACACAAGAGGCACTCAGTCTGAGTCGGATGTAAAAGTCCTTCCCTTGCTGAATGTCTCTTAAGACATACACCACAGTTAAATAAAATTAGAGTAAAAACAATAAAATGTTGTATAAATAAAATTGGTAAATAAATAAATAAAATAGATAAAACAGAATAAATAAAATAAAATAAAATAACGGCAGTCAACGTAGTTTGGATGTAAAGGGTCCTCCCCCGCTGACTGCCATACATGACACAAACACGTTAAAAAATAAATAGTGACGATCGGTCATCCCGCTTGCAGACGCCTCTCTTTTTCCTCTTTGTGTTTGATTGTCTTGGTAACAAAAGCAATGACCAGGTCGAAGTCTCTCTTGCTATCGATAGCTTTATCGATTAACTCGTGAGGCTCGCCCAGAGGGGATCCAAGACCCAGCTGTAGCTCGGTACGCCCTGCATGATATGCAGGGCACTCGAACACAACATACCGCGCGTCATCCACCACTCCACACTCGGGACATAGATCGTCCGCGGTCTTCCCTATATGGTGGGTAAATTTCCTAAACGATCCATGTCCCGTCAAGAACTGTGTGAAGTAGTAGTTGACGCACCGATGCTGGCATTCGTACCACCTCACCACATCCGGAATCAGGGATCTCGTTTCCGACTTCGGCTGTCCATTCCCTCTGCCACATCTGTAGACTTCTCGTCCTTTCCTGTGGTCCTGAACCTATTGCCCCATTGCCCCTTCGGTACATTCGGACTCTTTCTCCGGCCAGAATATGTACCGGTACAGAACCAGCCACCACCTGTAAGGCTATGGTTGGTACGGTTCTGTACGCGCTGCACACCCTGATTAGAGGTTTTCTCTGAGCCCTAAGAAGCATGTCTTTGTACTTTGTCATTCGAAGGACCTCGTGCCACAGTGGGGCCCCGTACAACACTATGGACAGGATTGATTGCAGCATCACTGTCCTTTTCTGGGATCCCGGACCCCCTATATTTGGCATCAGTTTATTTAGTGTGGAGGTCCTTTTTTCTGCTTCCGACATGCTTCCGAATATTCTAACACTTAGTTTATTAAAATCTTTATTTAATTTATATATACAATATTCTTACACTTATCACAACTACTTTAATTTATATTATTTATTTACAATATTTATTTCCGCGTTACAATTCGAAACTCGACGCGATATTATTTTTCAGACTGCCTCCCATAATGAAAATTTCGCTTTTTATATCAAACAGCCGCTAGCCTGGAATCTCTCAAAACCCATGGATGTTGACCTGTGTTGACCCTTGAATTGTCTCAAAGCTTCTTTGATCTTCGATCGCCAACGAATTTACTCGACCCCTTTTCTGGAGAGTTCCAATCGCAGGTATAAGAGGGGACCCGTTTGGGTATTACCTTCTAAAAAATACTTGTTAGAAAAAGATGTTTACAGTTAAATATGAATCATAATTTATCCTAACATTATATATATATATATATATATATATATATATATATATATATGAAATCTTCAAAACCAAATATCAGATATTATTTAAAATAAACTTTCCTTGACCGTGCGGGATATTTTAGGTACACCAGATGCGGTTTTGTTATTATAACTTTTTAAAATATTTTTATTTTTTTTGATCCTCCAGGTAATCTTAGAAAATGCATTACTAAATCCTTTTTTTATAAAAATTATTAGATTTAATTTCAATTTTCTACGAAAATTGAAATTAATTACTTGGGGTACCTCCGTTACCGCGCACGGCCTGCTATGCATTGAAATCCTATACGTATATTCCTGTCGTCGGCCAGCTAAATACATAAACAATATTCTATTTTTAGATTACTGTTAGTCTTTATTTTGCTTTGCTTCACATATGTGTGTATTTTGAAGAAAATGGCGAGACGTAAATATTATACTTAAGAAAAATTACGTAGAATTTTAGAAGAAAGTGACAAGTGTGACGATAAATGCGAGCTTAGTGATAATGAATCAGAAAGTATGGACAATATATGTCGAAAAACAAGAAATAGTTCTAGATGGAATTACAGTCCTTAAAAACGAAAGCGAAAAATCTTCTTTTGAGCCAGTTGCCGAAATACTAAAATCGAAATCTGAATATGAATGAAAAACACAACCACCTATACCAACAAGGCGCAAGGCTCATAATATAGTAAATTGTTGTGAAGGTTTACAAAATAATAGGTAAGTATACATTTTGAAAATAAACAAACGTTTTGATAAATTCGCAATTTGTTTTAGCATGACTCAAACTTCAATAAAAGAAGCATTCCAATTCTAAATAAATGAGAATATGCTAGTTGACATATGCACGCACACAAATCGACAGGGAGAAGTATATACTGAAAAATTTAATGAAAATCATCCTGCTGATCAAATGATTTGGAAAAATGTTGCAATTACTGAATTATACAGTACTTATAACCAGTGGAAGGAATCACGGAAGAAAACTTCACTTGGCCGAAATGTGGGCCGAAAATGAACTATTCAAACAACCATTTTTTACTGCTGTAATGTCTCGAAATAGATTCAAGATGATCTACAGACACATAAGATTTGATGACCCCTCCACAAGAGCAAATCGAATAATAAATAATAATAATAAAGATAAACTACAAGCAATTCGCAATACATATGATCAATCAATATGAATTTGTAAAAAATTGAATTGATAATTATTCACCTGGTGAAAATATCACAGTCGATGAGAGGTTAGCTACATTCAGAGGAAAATGTCCATTTAGAGTTTTTATAAAAAGTAAACATGGTCAATATGGAATAAAAATTTGGGTTTGTTCGGACTCTGATACTGCTTATATTTTGATATACACTGGTCGACAGGGAGAAGTATATACTGAAAAATTTAATGAAAATCATCCTGCTGATCAAATGATTTGAAAAAATGTTGCAATTACTGAATTATACGATTTCATTGCAGTACTTATAACCGGTGGAAGAAATCACGAAAGAAAACTTCACTTGGCCGAAATGTGGGCCGAAAATGAACTATTCAAACAACCATTTTTTACTGCTGTAATGTCTCGAAATAGATTCAAGATGATTAATAGACACATAAGATTTGATGACCCCTCCACAAGAACAAATAGAATAATAAATAATAATATTAAAGATAAACTACAAGCAATTCGCAATACATATGATCAATCAATATGAATTTGTAAAAAATTGAATTGATAATTATTTACCTGGTGAAAATATCACAGTCGATGAGAGGTTAGCTACATTCAGAGTAAAATGTCCATTTAGATGGAAGGAGGTCGATATGGAATAAAAATTTGGGTTTGTTCGGACTCTGATACTGCTTATATTTTGAACAGTCAGATATACACTGGAATGATAGAAAAACAACGAGAAGTGAATTACGGTTTTAGGGTAGTTTTAGATATGGTTAGACCCTATTTTGGATCGGGGCGTGGAGTTACTACAGACAATTTTTTTACCTCGATTCCCCTAGCCGAAGAACTGCTAAGATATCAACTTACAATTAAGGAAACTCTAAGGGTTAACAAAAAAGAGATTTCTGCCGAATTTGCTCAAAATTCTGCACGCGAAGAACGTTTCTCTATTTTTGGATTTGCTAATGATCTCACATTAGTGTCCTATGTACCTACAATAAAAGCTATTATTCTTTTATTAACACAGTTTCACAGCAACGAAATATCCTCTGATGAAAAAGCAAAATGTAAGCCTGAAATTATTTTACACTATAATAAAACCAAAGGGTCCGTTGACACCGGAAATAAAATGACCAGAGAATATACATGCGTTTCTTCAAGTAGGAGATGGCCGTTTAGGATTTTTATGGAAATTATTGATATGGCTGCACTTAGTGCCTATATTATATTCACTAAAATGTTTCCCGATTGGAAAAGTAATGACCGAAGTAGGCAAAGGATTTTTTTACAAAACTTGGCATAAGAACTTGCACTCCCAAACGTTCTACACCGGAAACAGAATAGCAATAATTTTCACAAAACTATAAAAACCGCAATAGATGCATTTCTTCCTAACAAAAAAGCCACAGTATCAGAAAACCCTGCTAGAGCAACTCAACATTATACAAATCGAAGATGCAGCTTTTGTGCTAGATCACGGGTTATAAAAACTAAAATATCATGTAGTATATGTAGAAAACACATTTGCAACATACATCGAGAAGAAAGTAAAACATTTGTATGCCCCGAATGTAAAAATAATAAATTTAAAGATTTTAGGTAAAGGTAAAAATAAAAATAATGTACATTTTTTTAATAATAAAAACAAATTATTTTAGTTACTAGTGCTTCATTGTATAGCTTCCCAAACAATAATGTATAATTTAAATGAATTACTAAACTATTTTAGTGGGGTATCATAGTTACCCCACGCGGCCTGAAGCGTGAAAGGTTAAAAAGTCTATTGGCTACTGTTGTCCAATACTTTGTATTGGACAACAAAATATCGAAAATTCATTAAGATAAGCAATCGTAATACACAATAAGCTATTACGTAAAAATATAAAAAAAATAAATGTTTTAATTTCACAAAATACTAGTAAAATAACCTTATTTAGTTGATAATATACTCTAAGCGCTCAGTATAATGTATATTACCTAAAGACTCACTGGTAATTTATAGCTTTATTAATTACAAACACAAACTTTGAATATTAAGTATTTCAATATAATAATACCAAACATAATTATTTGTATAAGATGGTACATACAGGCTTTAATGCTGTCTTATTTGGTAATTTTACTACTTTTGATGGTAAGATATTTTACATCTAGATATAGAAAGCTTTCTCTTAAACATACTGTTCTTCTTCTTCTTCTTCTTTAAGTTCCGCTCGTATCGGAGATTGAAAATCATTCTGGCAATTATAATTTTGTTGGTTACGCGCCTGAATAGTTTAATTAAACTGCATCCAAACCATTCACGGAGATTGCGTAGCCACGAGATATTATGTCTTCCTACGCTTCTTCTGCCTTTGATTTTACCTTGCATTATATTTCTTAGTAGTTCTTATTTTTCGCCTCTCATGATGTGCCCTAAGTATTCCAATGGAGCTTAAAACTTCGCATTGTTTTCCTAGTTGTTTGAGAACTTTTTCGTTTGTTTTGCTTTTCATCCATGATATTTTCAAAATACGTCGGTAACACCACATTTCGAATGCTTCTAGGATTTTAATGTTGGATTTTTAAGTGTCCAAGCTTCAAACCCATACAAACAGGTAGGGAAAATATAACATCGAAGTATTCTTATTCGGAGCGATATATTGATATCGCGATTACAAAAAAGTTTTCTCATTCTATTAAAAGTTGACCGTGCAATTTCAATGCGGCATCTTATTTCTTTTGTCTGATCAGTATCTTCTGTGATCCATGCTCCAAGGTATTTGTACGAAGATATTTGTTCAATTTCTGTATTATCTAGTACTAGCTTAACTTTGATGTTTTGTGCTTTTGTAACTACCACGAACTTGGTTTTCTTCAAATTTATTTCTAGTCCATAATCGTTGCAATATATATTTAGTTGTTCAGCAAGGTGTTGCAGTTCTTCTAGTATTCCTGCCAGAAGGACGGTGTGTCAGCATATCTTATGTTATTATAAGTGGCTCACCGTTTATTATAAGACCCTCACTGACCTCGGCAAGCGCTAATTCTGAAATGGATTTACTGTGTAAATTGAATAACAAGGGCGATAAATTAAACTCTTGGCGGATCCCACTGCGAATCTGGATATCCTCGGTCAGTTCATTTTCAACTTTCACTTTTACTGTTTGGTTCCAATAGAGGTTACATACGATTCTGTCTCTACTGTCTATGTTTTTATTTAATAAAATTTGAAAGTTTAATTTAACTGAAATTTAATAAAATCAATGAAACAGGCATATACTTCCTGATTTATATTTAAGCATCTCTGCGAAAGAGCACTTACTGCAAACAGTGCATCTCATGTTCCCAGTCCTTTCCTAAATCCCATTTGTGTATTACTTATGCCTTCATATAATTTCTTATGTACTCTATTGTGCATTACTTTTAAAAACAATTTCAAGACATGACTCATTAAGGCTATCGTGTGATGTTCAATGCACTCCTTTGCATTGGCTTTTTTAAATAGCAGTATGAATGTTGATTGAAGCCATTGTTGTATATATGGTATTGAATAGATCCAAAAGAAGATAAATAGATTCAGTATTCACAATTTTGAGTAATTCGATAAGAACTTCATCAGGCCCGGGATATTCAATTTCTTCTCGTATAATGTCAGGCCCAGTATCATCCTTAAATTCTTCTGGTGCTTCTTTTCTCTCTTTGTCTTCAAAATGTTGTGCTATCTATTGTGTAAATCTCTGCATTTTTTGTTTTATATCTGTTATAAGTGCACCACTTTCATCTCTTAGTTTCCTAGTTTGAAGTTAGTTAAACACACTGTTAGCAATAGTTTAAATGACATAACACTTAACTACTACTACAACTATTTACTGAAACAAATGTTGACCCGTAGTGCTGACACGTCCTTTTGTATACGCCACCCCCATTTTTTAGAAATACCTTCTTTTGGTTTATCTCCCAAAATGGATTGTTTGGTATCTTTATTGACTGATAAGGAAACAGGAGTAATTTTATGATCGTTATCTATTGCAAATAAATAACAGTTCGTCATTTACCTTTTACCAAACCTTTAGAAATTTTTCTTTTACCCCTTAAATGTGCTGGTGAAATATTGTTGCTTATAGTTGCTGGTGGGGTCCTCGAAAACTCTAATTTTTTAACAGTTAAAATACAGTTCTTTAAAAATTAAAATTTTATTCATAAATAAAGTAGGAACAGTATTTTGCTTTACAGAATATATTAATCACAAATAATTTTCACATATATTGGCAAATATATGTATCTTGCATTTTCTACACACTTTTTAAACTTTCTTATCCTCACTTCTAGGATAGAAAGAACAACTAGATTTTTGGTGATTTTTTAATAAAAAAGTCATGGATATTTTTTGGCCCAATTGTTTTCTAATGATTCCTTGGAGTTTACGTGGTAACCTGTCTACTGTCCAGTTTCCTTTGTCGCTTATGATCGATCTCGACTGATTTTCCTAGTGTAAGAAGACAATTTTATCTCTTTTTTTCTTTGTCATTTTTACATTTTACATAGCAATATCTGGCTGTTAACGTTAGTTATATTTAAAATTTATTAAAAAATCACCAATTTCCAGCGCCTTGTTCGCCGACCAACAGATTACTTAGCAAATAATTGATCTAATGTATATTTGTTGATCATCATGGATTGTTGAAATAAGTGTGACGGCCCGATTTTTTTGGCAAATAAGAGCATATTATCATTTCATTATTATGGCCAAATAATGGTGATTTTTTTTTATTTCTATTTGGTTTAATTCAAGCGGAACGAGTTGTCTGTAGTAATGTTGCGGTTTGTTTTCTGTAAAGGGATGAAAAGAGTCAGAACGTCGCTAGTAAGGGCTGACACACAAACTCTGACTCTACTTTCCTTGCTGATATAAACAAAAGCATTGCAAATGTAAAATATACGTGAATCACATAAACACATAATTTTCAATCCATATTTAGCTTGGTTTTTGGGTATATACATTTTAAACGAACATCTACCCCGGAACGATACAAGCATTGCGTCAATAGTAAAATATTCTCCAGGGATATTTATGAAGACTGACTGAAATTATGTATTAATATATCCCAAGTGTTCCTAATCGCTGCTAACTTATCTTCGACTTTTCTTTCTTCTCTCGTTGTTGCCAAGTCGAAACGCAAACAACATAAAGTAAACCAAAAACGACTAAAGTTTATTGTAGCGCGAAAAATATCGCGCCCTGTTCTGTCACTTGCAAAGTTATATTTTCATGGTTAGATTTCATCAGTCCTGATAAGTATAAGAGACCAATATGCTATTAGCTTATCAATATTGATATTATTTGTGTAAGTTGGAAATGGTTCTATAAACCTGGATCGAACTGATTTAATTATTAGATTAGTCTGTGTGAGAATTATTTGCAGCATTTTATCGGTCACGACAAATTTCATACTTTCAATAAGTTACCATGATCCATATTTCTTGCTAGTCCTTTTGGCCTCGGTAGATGAACTACTAAATTATGCTTACGCGTACGGGTGGATCTGTTGCGCTGTTTATGCCATTTATAGTTGCGGTTTTTGCCATAGAAAAATTTTTATTATTTTACTATAATTTGTTTTGCACATCAGAGTCTCCTAAATTTTCCTCTTGTTCGTCAGATGTTACTTTAGAATTGCTGTAGTGATTGGTTCAAATTCACTGCTTTCGGCAAGACTCTCATCATCAGAAATAAAATGTGGGTCGTTTAGTATCGTTCCTAATTCCCCTTCAGTTAGAGGTTTATTCCAATTCTTATTATTCATTACAGAAATAAAATAAAATAACTCTTAATAAAAAACGGCAGTTACATCTTAATCTACAGAATGTCGTTTTTATAAAAAAAAATCAAAAGACCAATTCTTTTTTAAATACACTTACGTGCTGATGGGGTCTTTGAAACTTATTTTCCATATATCACTTAAAATATTAGAGGTATGACTTCGCAGCAAAGCTAACTTGTGAATACTAATGCCTTTGTAAATTAAATAGCCGTATTTGTCAATTAGCAGAAAAATGCGACAACTGCACAACTTTACACTTTAGGTGGCGTTTGCGTGGACCCCACGAGCGTACGTTTTTATAGTTAAGGGTTAAGAAAAAATCGCAGAGTAAGGGTAAAACCAAGTTGATATGAAAATCGGATTGGTTTATTAAACATAAATGATATATATATATATATATATATATATATATATATATATATATATATATATATATATATATATATTATATATATATATATATATATTTAGGGATTCTACAGTATTCACTGCCTTCCCTCGCTCAACCGTTTCCATCTCTCTCTGTTGTTCTCTCTCTCTCTGTAAATGATATATACAAAAAGTAAAACAGAACAAAGTTTAACACTTTTAAAGCGAAATTAAAAAACAATGCCAAGCACCTACCATACTGTTCAAAACCTATTTCCTTGTTTAATCGTAATATTATTTATTAACCCTGCTGTACCGTTTAAGTCAACTATACTAATTACAAACATTCTTAAAAGCTCGCAATTGCCATTCTGTTGCATAATATATGTTCAACCTTATGTGGTTCATCAGTTCAAGAACTTTTTGGCGTGTAAATTAGAAACTCTTAGAACATCCATCTTAGTGTTTGAAATTATTACTTTTTATTGCCACATATTAGGTTAATTAATAGCATCTAAACCGGTATTCACTATTTAACCGTAGTAATTAGTTATTTAATTTTTAATCTAATACTGTCAGCCTACAAGCCCATAAAACATTTTTCGAGAGTCATTTGACCCAACATGAGTCACATATAAATCAATACTACAATATATAATAACAACTTTATTAGATTTAACAACTTTATTAGAGATTCGTGTTAATAATACATTTTTCCCTCACAAAGAACAATACAAATTCCATTTTAAAAACAATAGAGGACAAAGATTAATGTTCGACTATATTCTGTCGAATAGAGAGTTACAGCCCTCCCAAATCTTGGATGTAATAGCAATAGCATCAGTAAAAATAGGAAGCGATCATAAATCGGTATTGTGCAAGATCCGAATGAAAACACATATATGTTATAACAAAACACCAGAATACATCACAAATATCAAAGTCGAAAGCTTATAGGATGACTCCACGAGATACCTATTCCAAAAAATAATGACCGATAAAAGCAGAAATACATATTCACAGAAAGTTATGGAGTCAAAGAAAGCTGGGCAAAATTAAGTCTAATATCTTAGCCTCGGCCAGGGAAGTTCTTGGTAAAAGAAATATAAATCAAAATAAATCTTTCCCAAGGCGAAGAACTTCATGGTTTTATATTGAAGTGAAGGAAAAATTTTAAGAAAAGAAAAAAGCTTTCCTGAAATACATGTCAATAAAAACATAAGAGGTATGCCATAATTACAAGAAAATTAAAAACGAAACACATAAACTTGTAGGAAAAATAAAAAACAATCACTGGGAACGCTTTTCGAAAGAAATGGAACATGCTTTTTACGGTTTGCAAAAGTAAATATGGCGCTTCATAACAGGTCAAAGAACGGAGGTAAAGGAACTAATAAAACCAAAACACAAACAAAAGGATACGTGAATTGACTACCTAAAAAAGTTATATGCAGAGGAAGAACAAACGACGGTAGAACCGGAAACAAAAGAAATTACCACAAATGAAGAACTTAATATAAATGTACAAGAAGTTCGGAAAATTCTTGAAAACCTAAAGAACAGAAAATCAGCAGGTAAAGACATGATACTAAACGAGTTACTGAAATATTTTGGAGCAGGAATGACAGAACAATTAGGTAACAACATTAATTAATAAAATAATAAAACACAATAAAATACCAGAAGAATGGAAAGCGAGCGAACTAATTCTAATATTCAAAAAAGGAGATAAAAAATCAGCCAGAAAACTACAAAGGTATAAACTTGTTAAATACTAGGCTAAAACTTACAACTAAAATTTTGTAAATGCTAATAAATCAGAGGATATTCGTTATAAAGTAAATCACTTAGAAATCACTAAAGTATAATAGACCAGCATTTCTGTGTCTGATTGACCTAAAGGAAGAGTTTGACAGAGTCAACTCAAAGAAGTAATCCACCGTCTGTATAATAGGAAAGTTCCCCTAAATATTCAAAACTATTGATAACATCTACCAAAACAACAAAATGGAAGTCAAAATAGATGGACAACTTACAAAACCTATAGAAATAGGCAGTAGAATAAGAAAATGGGGATTCGTTGAGCCCCATGCTCTTCAATTTGATCATGGATGAAATCATTAAAACTGTTAATAAATTAAGAGGATACAGAATGGAAAACAAAAAAATCAAAATACTCTGTTACGCAGACAACGCAATATTGATAGCCCAAGATAAAGATAGTCTGCAGAGACTGGTCCACAGATTTTACACAAAAGTAAAAGAATTTAAAGTGACAATCTCATCTCAGAAAACTAAAACAATAGTATTCAGCAAAGAAGCAACTAGATGTGAAATAGAAATTGATGGCATCAGTATTAAACAAGTAATGGGAATAAAATATCTGGGAATTACACTGTCTAGCTATGGAGACTTGGACAAAGAAGTGAGAGATCAAGTACAAAAAAGCAAATAGACTGGTAGGATGCCTTAATAACATTATATGGCGAAACAAATACATTGACACGGAGTCAAAAATTTATAAAGCCAGTGTAAGACCAATAATGACATACGCCTCAGAAACAAGACCCGACACAGTCACAATGCAAAGGCTACTGAAAACGGCAGAGATGAGAGTACGGGGAAGAATTACAGGAAATACGCTGAGAGATCGAAAGAGAAGTGAAGAGATTTGAAGAAAATGTAACGTTCAGTGTATAAATGCATGGACACAAAATAAAAAAGAAGAATGGAATAACCACATAAGCAGAATGGACGAGACCCGTGTCGTCAAAATAGCAAGAGATAAGTTACCAAGTCACCAACCGGCAGAAGTATCGAACGACCGCACAAACGATGGAGTGACAACCTTCCATAGAGGTATTAATCCGCCAATGAACAAGCAGAATTGCTTATAAAGAGAAAGAAGAAGAAAAAGAAGAAGAAGAAGAAGAAGAAGTAACTTTGAAAACTATGCTGCCAATTTTTATCGGTACTCAAATCATGGGGGTTTAGCCATATTTCAGCCAAAATGTAAGGTGATGCACAAACATTATTCTATATACCGCTCCTAAACTTTGTGTATGAATGTTGAACTGTATCAAATTGTCGAAAATGGGGAAAAAATGTTCCGAAAATAAAAAATTTTTCCTGGTACTGATACTAATATTTTTGCACTGCATTAGGTTGCAGGTTATTATTTTTATATTATCTATCTAAGCTATAAACGTCGTACAAAACATGTTTGGCCAAATAATCCCCCCTTGGGTCGTAGGTTTATATTACCTGTACCAATAAGAATTAGCGCATAGTTTCTAAAGTTATTACATATTGTAATATTGATTTATATGTGATTTATCCTTGGTCAGATAACCAATTAAAATCTCATATGGATTTCAAATCTATATTATTATAAAGATAAAGCCCATTTGGTATATTCTAGCAACACAAACATGTTAATATATACATGAGTTTCGTTATGTCAAAATATTTCAGCAAAATTTATAAAATTAGTACTTGTACTTTTAGAGGATCCTTTTTATTGGTTAGCCGACTATGGAACTTTTTTGTTTCGCAGACCAATTCAAAGAATATTATCTGGTTTATGTTTTTGGGTAAATACTTTTGGAATTTTGTTTATTTCAACTTACATAATTCTACGCAAACCAAGTTCCGAGGCAACAAAAGAACACCTGGTGATAATGGGTTTTATGCTCTATGTAAGTCAATGATATTTCGAATCACTTATCTAAGTATAATTAGAAATGACAATTACTTATTTTATAAAACAAAAGTCTTATTAGCTATACTGCCGTCCTAAGCCAAAAGGGCGTATCTCAAATTTTTTTGGTTTTTATATTATGGTTCTTAATGACCCCAAATATGATGTTTAACCTATTTTCTAAGCGAAAAACACGCATTTTAACTCCATAGTGTCTAAAAATTGGTAATAAAATTAGACGCATCTTAAAAAAGAATACAAAATTCTACGCCGATTCGACGTATCTAAAATTCCCAAGCGAATATGACGGTTCTCAGAGATGCGCATTTTTCGCTTAGGATTTTTGGTAAGTACAAGCACAGTGCGCATTTAGATGCCGTCCAAATTAATTATGTTGTTATATGGTAGTTTCTGTGTAATGAATTCGTGGTGGTAATAACACACGAGCAACCGGTTATCGGCTGTTTATAACCTAACTTTTATGTGAATTGTAGTAATCGTTGTTTCAACAAATTTGTTTTATCGCGGTGATAAACTGTGAGATTTACTAAATACAGTATATTATAAAGTTGTAACAGAAGACATATCGACTTCAAGACCCTTTCGACAGGTAAGTAATTATTTTTAATTTTGTTTAGTCAATTAGATCGTATTTTTGGCGAGCATCATGATAGAGAGACATCGATAAAGTAAAAAGCGCCTGAGAACTAATAACGTTTTAAGGTATTTCTATAAAATTACGCAGAATCATACTTTAATCATACCTCAAAAGAGACGAGACATATATTTTAAGGTTATAAATATAAAATAAAGAGCTTATGCGCGGCCGTCTTTGTCTGAACAGCACTTTTGTCTGTGTTCATTCGTCATTTTACTATTTACGTTTAATAAGGTTTACATCTTAAAAAAATCCAGAAATAGCTTTTATTATTAAAAAAACTTAAAACTAACTCTCCCTTTCCTTTCAGATTCAATGGACATAACACAAAGAATTACGAGAAAAAAAACTGGTCATGTTGGCGCTGAACAAGGAAACTAAACAAGCATTCCAACCCAAGGAAAAAAATAAAAACCGTAAGGTTTCAGGAGATTTAGATTATTATCCGACTGACCCTGATTCGGAAAATGATAGTACTAGTGACACGGCAAGTAAGTTCAGTGAAGAACTTAATATTAATAACGACATTAATTTGAATAACGACATAAACTCTGGGAATTGTGTAACAGAAATCGCCCCTGCCATACACGTACAATTGGAAAGGCCAGTTCTTCTCGATATTTCTAGGTCTTTTGTGCCAGTTCACTTTGAAGCTCTCGAAGAAGCAGACTAATGCCGCCTTACGTCAGAAGTAGAAAATGTTGAGTTGGAATCAGTGACTGAATTATGTGATCAAATCACGAAAGCAGCCGAGTCACAATTGATGCATAAACCTATTCAAGACGAGCCTGTTACATATTCTGACGATTTTGTAGAACCCGACGGAACGGAAGTAAATAATACAGCAATTGTAGTTCAATACACTAAAAAGGGAATATATTGAAAAAGAAAAAAGTTCAAATTATCAGAAAGTTCCAGAAAAAAAGCTAAGCATGGGTCACTTGCGAAAAAGCACAGCGTTAAAGAAGGTTGTGGAAAAGATTGTTTAAAAAAATGTCTGTTGAAGATATCAGAAGGGAGAAGAAAATTTTTGAACATTGAATTTTGGAAAATTTTAAATGATAAAGACAGAAAATCTTTTATTTTACATCATGTTTCATCACAACCTGTGAAACACAGAAACACTTCAGTAGGTGATCTCGGTTATCAAAGAAATAATACTTATAACTATACCGTTAAAAAAGAAAAAGGAACATCTGAAAATGTATGCAAGGTATTTTTTTTGACAACTCTCGGCTTTAATAAACAAAGTGACAAAGTTATCGGGACAGCATTACATAATGCTAATAATAATTCTGTAGTACCTGTGGCTGACTTAAGATGCACGAAGCAACCTCACAATAAAATGGACGATGAAGTGATTCGTAATCATATTAATTCTTACAACCCAACTATTTCACACTATCGGAGAGAGCATGCACCCCAACGTCTTTACCTTCCAAGTGACCTTACTTTTGCGGCAATGCATCAGGATTTTCTAATTAAATATCCCAATATACAAATTTCTTATGAAAAGTTCCGTGTAGTAGGTAAGAAGATGAATATTTCGCTAGCAAATCTTGGACACGAAGAATGTGAAAGTTGTGAAGAGTTTTCTCTACATGATAAAAGTCACACAAAAGATAATCTTGACGAAACCTGTGATAATTGTAACAGTTGGAAAAAACATATAGACAGAACAACAAAGTCGCGTAAAAATTACAGAGATGATGGTAGTCAACCAGATGAACCAGGTAAGATTATATACTGCGCAGATCTTGAAAAAGTTATTATGCTGCCAAGACTCGAAACATTTAAAACTGCAATTTTCACAAACAGACTAACAGTTTATAATGAAAGCTTTGTACCAATGTGCAAAAAAAAACGAATGACAAAACGTTTGCCGCTGTTTGGTATGGCGCCTTGTTTAAACGCAGTAAAGATGAATTAATAAGCACATTTTACCAGTTTTTTCTTGTTAAGAGAGACGCTGTCAAAATAACATTATGGCTTGACAATTGCTCTGCGCAAAATAAGAATTCGTCATTCTTTTCATTTTTCCTATGCATTGTTAATTCTCATGAAATTAATGCTAATGAAATTATTAAAAAAAATTTCGAGCCCGGCCATACATTTATGGCCGCGGATTCATTTCATCACAAAGTTGAACTGTCAATGAAAAAGATGGGCAGCAAACTATACGATTTTGCAGATTTTGTTGAAGCTGTAAAACAATCCGCACGGCAAACTGAAGTTCTGCCAATGGAGTTACAGCATTTTTTTCTTTGGGAGGATTACACCTCGCAATATAAACTTTGTAAAAAACAGGCTTCAGTTTTGGAAAGACCTTCCAGTTTCCCAAGACGATGACTCAAACTAAAATATTAGTATTGTGTTGTAAGCTGATATGTTAAACTTATTTACTTTCAATAAACCTTTGTTTAAAAAGTATGTAATAAAGCTGTCCATTTCTTTTGTAATATTAGCAAATATATAATAATAATATTAGCAAAATGCAATATCCTTCTTGACGTATCTAAAATTTGTACTAAAATCCTAAGCGGTATAGACGCATCTCATTTTTAACTAAAAAGCACTTTCTAAACATATAAATCTTTAAAGTTATTTATTACTCAAACACATTATTACTACAAATAACTAAAAAAAAATTCAAAAATTAAATCAATACAAGTGCTGTAATAAAAAACGTCTATTGTCACGTTTATCCCTAAATTGTCCATCACATTACATTTCGAACATTTGTACTAATGGTAGTGGTATTTTCTGAAGGTTGACCACAGTTTAAAGAAGAAGAAAAAAGAAGATATCCAGCTTCTTGACAGGTGACTAGGCGCGAATCACTGTTTTTTTCTGTGCGGTGTTGATCACAAGTGTTTTCCGAATATTGTTATAAAAAGTGTTTATTTGACCTGCTTCCATTTCTCATAGGCACTTTACAGTAGCCCAAAAGTTTAGAAAAGAAATAGATTTGATTTAGTTACAGTTAAATCCTGAGAGCTTATCTGCAATAAAAGATAGAAGTAAAATTAGGGAAGATAAGTACTTGCAATCAATGCAAACAATTTTAGCGGCAAGTATTATGGCTCTTTATAAACAGGTCGAATTGGGATTAAATGAAAATAGGAGTATCGAAACAAGTGCCAGCTCCATAAACCTCAATATAGAGGTGTTTTATAAGATGTCCTTGCACAGAAGGTTTTTGCTCAGTTCTTCATTAAATTCAAAATTTAAGAAATTATTAGATGAGCAACCTATAGATAAATATTTATATGGAGGGAATTTGGTTGAAAGGTTGAAAGAGAACAAGGACACTAAATCAGCAGCCTTTCAGGTCAGCTCTATTATGAAGCCACAAACGTCAAATTTTTACCCTAGGACTGCTCCTCAACGCCAAGCTGCTATTTTAGCTCAACAGCCAACAAGAGTTCTTTCAGAATCTAGCAACTTCAATCAGCAGCGTTTAAACTACAATCCAGCCTTGAACAGACCGAGATTTCGAGAAAGCCAGTACCCAAATCGCCCGCAACCAACATCAAGATACAAGCAGTTGAACATGCAGCTGTACCAGGACCAGAGTAGAATAACCAAGAGGTAATATTAAAGGTAAATAAGAAATTAGCAGGTAATGTGGCTAACTATATTGAAAACTGGAAAAGATTACTGCGGACAACAAAGTTTTAAGTTGGGTCCAAGGTTTTAATATTTTATTTAAAACAACGCCCTCTCAAGAGAGAGCACCAAAAGTTTTGATAGACCCAAATGAGTCATATGACTTAGCTATAAAACAATTACTTGAGAAAGGAGCTATTTCTCCCTCTTCATATACACAAGGGCAATTTCTTTCTTCATATTTTCTAGTGCCCAAAAAGGATGGGAGATACAGATTCGTTTTAAATTTAAAACAATTAAACTGCTTTATAGAAGCCCCACATTTTAAGCTGGAAGACTATAGGTCAGTTCTTAAGCTCATTTTCAAGGGTTGTTTTATGGCAAAGGTAGATTTAAGAGATGCCTATTTTGCTATACCTGTTCATGAAAATTCTAAAAAATATTTAAAATTTGAGTACAAAAATATTCTGTATCATTTTAACTGCTTACCATTTGGTTTGAATATCTCACCTTTTATATTTACAAAGACTTTGAGACCAGCTCTAAATAATCTAAGGACAAGAGGTTTTACTTTCATTTTTTAAAATGACACTTTAATAATTTCAAAATCATATTTAGAATGTAAAGAAAATATTGCTGAAACATGTTCTATGTTTTCTCGCTTAGGATTTACTCTACATAAAGAAAAAAGCATACGTTCACCCATGCGAAGTATAACTTTTCTTGGTTTTACGTTTGATTCCAGAGAAATGATATATTTTGGACCTGCTGAGAAAAAATAAAAGATTGTTAATAGAATTCAGACAATCAAAAATAAAAGTACATGTAGGATAAGATCATTTGCAGCTTTAATCAGTCAGTTGGTAGCGATTTGTCCTTCAGTTAAATATGGTAAATTATATTTAAAAAATTTAGAAAGAGAAAAGTGGCTTGCTCTTTCTAAAACTAATAGGTATAACACTAAAATGACCATACCTAAATACTTGGAAAACGATTTCAATTGGTGGTTAAATAACATACCAATTAGTAAGCAAAATATAAAAGAATCAAATTATGTACTTGAAATATTTTGTGATGTATCTCTTTTAGCCTGGGGGTATGCTGTAATGATAACAAAACTCATGGTTTTTGGAGTTATGAACAGCAGAAACTACATATAAATGCACTTGAGTTACTGGCAGCATATAATGTCTTGAAATCCTTTTCCAAGGGATATAAGAATTGTAACATTTGGCTAAGAATAGATAATACAACAGCGGTGTCTTGCATTAACAAGATGGGGAGTGTGCAGGACTCTAATCTAAATAGCATTTCTAGAGAAATTTGGCAATATTGTGAAAACAGAAATTTAAGAATATTTGCATCTTATATCAGTACAAAAGAAAATATTATTGCTCATTCAGAGTCAAGATTTTTAAAAATAGAAACAGAGTATTCTTTTAGTGATAATTGGGTTAATATGATATGATTTTTGAGCAGCTTCATATTCCAGATATAGGTTTGTTTGCCACATATCTTAACAAAAAACGTGCAGGGTATATGTCTTGGAAACCTGACCTCGGATCGGAAAAGGTTCATGCATTCACTCTAAATTGGCAGGGATTACAATTTTATGCTTTTACACCTTTTTCTATTATTCCACAAGTTTTAGAAAAAATAATATGTGACAAAGCCATAGGGTTTGTAGTAGTACGAGAATGGCCATTCCTGGGGATTCCATCCCAATTAGAACTGAATCTATTACAACAAAAACACTAAATTTGTATAATACTGTTTTCAAGAGATGGTGGAGGTATAGTATAGAAAAAAAAATATAGACCCTTTTGCTTATGAATTATCAAATATTATTAATTTTATTAAATCTATAGTAGATCAGGATTACACTTATAGTTCTATAAACATTCACAGAGCTGCATTGGCGTTGATAATAGATATTCCAGAAAATCATAAAAACATTTTTAAAAAATTTTACAAAGGTATATAACCTCAAACCTTCATTGTCCAAATATCAATTTACTTGGGACCGTCAACCAGTATGAGTTTATTTAGAAACATTATTTCCTCTCACAGGCCTTTCCATAAAGGAACTTACTTACAAACTTGTAATGTTAATGGCTCTTACTTCAGCACACAGGTTGCAAACCGTATCCCTAATAAAAATTCAAAATATTCTCATTGATCAAGATATGATTGAGATTCTGATACCAGATAGGATAAAAACTTCGTCAAAAAATAAAAATTAACCTGTTTTAAGATTTCCATTTTAAGGAAAAACCACAGTTGTGTGTAGCATCGACTTTATGCCAGTATTTATAGATTTCTAAAACCATTCGTCCTCAATTGGTAGACCAGATGTTTATAACTATAAATAAACCATATAAAGCAGAATCTACACAGACATTGAGTAGATGGCTAAAAGATATTTTAGAATTATGTAATATAGACACCAATATTTTTAAAGGGTATAGTGTTCGGCATGCATCTACCTCAGCAGGGGCTAGGGCTGGATTAAATATAGAAACTATTAGGGAAACAACAGGATGGACAGAAAATTCTCAAGTATTCAATGTTTTTTATAATAAACCTTTAGCAAAATATTACGGGCTCTTTGCAAAAACTATATTATCTGGTTAGTCCATGTAATTGAATATACATTTTGGTTTTGTTTGATTCTGTTATGAATTTTGTAATTATATGTGTAGGTTATGGTTATGACATAACATTAATTTTCTTATTACTATTTTTTCGTACCTGGTTAAAGGTACACATATTATGTACTTAAAATATAAACATTACCCTTACTTGTTGTAATATGTTATCCACTTTTTTAGTTCCTAATAAAAAAATAAATAAATAAATAAAATGTATGAATTATTAATTTTTGGGGGATGGCAAAATAATTTTGTTTATTTATATTGCACAATATTGTCTAATCTTTCAACAGCCTACCATTAGTACAAATGTTCGAAATGTAATCCTGTCCTTCCTGTTAAGGAAGGACAATCATAATTGTCCTATCTTACATTTCGAACATTTGTACGCTCCCCCCCTCCCCCATTGATTCTTTAGAACCCACCCATTTATTGTGCGATCAAAAAAAACAGTGATTCGCGCCTATTCACCTGTCAAGAAGCTGCATATCTTCTTTTTTCTTCTTCTTTAAACTGTGGTCAACCTCCAGAAAATACCACTACCATTAGTACAAATGTTCGAAATGTAATGTGATGGACAATTTAGGGATAAACGTGACAATAGACGTTTTTTATTACAGGTAAGTCAACCAATCAATTAATTATTTTAATATTAGTTTAACTATTAGTGTCCACTATACAGAGTGTTCCAAAAGACGCGAGAGAGAAGAATCTTTTGCGAAATTTACATTGTATCGAAAAATTGAGAAATACATGTTCAATATTGTTTAAAAATCTATCGAATGACGCCAAACATTTTTGATTAAGCGGAAAGTAACTATAAAATATGAAATGGCAACCCATATTTTTTATTGCAGATTTTATTCCTCATAAAAAAATTATTATTATTTTAATTCGAAACAATTTTTCGAATTATTTATGGAAGGCGCTATAGTCGAAAAAAAAAAACGATTTGTCCTGATCAAGCAAGTATCTTGTATTCTCTTCATTTATTCGAAGATCCAGACTACCTGTTTCCTCCTCGAGTTGAAAACACACCTCTCTCATGTCCCTTGTAGCATCTCTCCGTCAGTTCAGACGATACTTTACTTATTAGCATATTCTAAGGCTAAATTAAATATCACCGTTAAGGGGTCTCCTTATCTAAGTGCTGATGTTATACTTAATGACATCGATGTTCTGTTTGCTATCTTTACCTGTGCATATGAGTCTGTCACGCATATTTGAGTTAGCTTCACTAATTTTCTTGGTCTTTCCATTTCTAGCATTGCTAGCCACAGTCTACTTCTTTTTATCAAATCATATGCTTGCTTGTTATTTATTTCTGTTGTTGTTATACCCTCAGAATAATGTTATAAAATTTTTGACTGTATGTCAAATATTTGAGTGTATTGTACTGAGCAATTAGTCGTTAATTATTATTGTAATTAGTGCCATAATACCATTATAAACAAATTGCTAAAAATAAAATATTTATTAATTTTATTTGTTTTATTATTATAGTATGTTTTTATAAATGAAATTTTGGTCGACGAAGACTGTAGTAACTCATTTAAAATGCAAAATCGAATATCTTTATGAAATTTGTATTCGTTTGCAATAGTTCTGATTGCACAAATAATTACTAAGTAAAAAAATGAAAAACGGAGTACCTAGTGATAATTAAAAAATTACAGAACGTCACTTTTTACAATTGTGTTTAAACGCAATTATCTCGGAATAAACGATCTTGAGTTACGACAGTTTTGGTTGGGGGGGGGGGGGGGCATATGGACAAATCCTCATCATTTTTAATTTCAAATACGGCTCAACTTATTATCTTTTAGACGACTGATTTTTTAAAATTGTTTTCAATAAATAAACTATTTTCCAGTATATTAGAATGTCCTCAGACTATCTTTTTTATATTAATTAATAGTTTGTAAAACCAAAAATTGTTAATTTCAAAGAAAAACGCGGAATTTACTGCGTGTATTTTAAAGAATAATTTACATTTCCCTACATAACTTTTTCCCTACATTTCCCTACATAAGCTCTCTACAAAAAAAGCTCTCTTTGCCTTAAAAGTCCTAACACAGAGATGTCTAGATGATAGATAACCAAGAGGTACACGCCTACTTTATAGACTTTGAAAAGGCCTTTGACAAAGTACGCCACAATAAACTCAAAGAAATCCTGGAAGGTAAGAACATCGACACTAATATAAAAATAGAAGACCAAACATCGGATGAAATAAAAGATAGAAATAGATAGATAGAAATAGAAATAGAAAGAGATAAAAAGACGTATTGAAATTGCCAGGTCTACCTTTATAATAATGAAAAAATTACTTTGTATTAGGTATTTGTAATATTATTATCGTGATATTAGTATTCAGCTACTAACTAGAATGTTAAAATGCTATCTATTCTGTACTTTGCTTTACGGTATTGAGGTATGGACTCTTAAACAGAAGAATGTTAAAAATCTTGAAAGCTTTGAGATGTGGCGCTACCACTGTATACTAAAAATAAGTTGGGTAGATAAAATTACAAATGAAGAGGTAGTACGCAGAATAAATAACGAACCAGAAGTTATACTGAATATAAAAAAAAACTTGAATACTTAGGCCACCTGATGAGAGGACAAAAGTACACACTTCTACAAAATATAATGCAAGGAAAAATCCAAGTACGCAGAAATCCAGGCGTAGATGATAGTCCTGGATGAGAAATTTAAGAGAGTGGTTTGGCTGTACCACTAACGAATTATTCAAAACAGCAGTAAATAAAATTAGAATCGCCCTAATGATATCCAATCTCCGATAGGAGAGGCAAAAAGAAGAAGAAGACATAACTTTTTCAGCATTCAGCGGATCTTCCTGAAATGTTTACTGAAGTTGCTTTTTCTATCGATGAGTGTAACCTATTAATATGAAAGGTGTGCTACTAAGGATAACAGACATATCAAAACTAATAAGCGTAGCAAACATTTCATCAATTTCAAAATTTTAAGTTTT
Source organism: Diabrotica undecimpunctata (assembly GCF_040954645.1). Taxonomy (NCBI): domain Eukaryota; kingdom Metazoa; phylum Arthropoda; class Insecta; order Coleoptera; family Chrysomelidae; genus Diabrotica; species Diabrotica undecimpunctata. The sequence goes on from NC_092806.1 coordinate 104,000,944, forward strand.
CCCTCTATAACCTTTTTAGCGATTATGATGTAAAAATTTTGCAAACAAACAGCATTTTATTCGTTGTATTAGATACTTTATTTTCCTCCCTCACAATCTACGCCATTGTCGTAATAATCATTTTGTTAATTCTTATCGTTAATTTACATGAATCTTTAATAGTTATTAGTAAGTAGGCTGATGCCATTTATTTGTATTGCAACTGTCAGACCGATAATAATTGTAATTAAAAAGCGTGAGATTGCTTACTCTTATAATAATTTTTTGTGAAAATGCCACGTCATAAGAATTTTTCAATATGGTAGATATGGTTTGTGTTTATGCACAAGCAAATTATACAGGGCCTGCTTCAGCAGCACGCATTTTGTTTAAAAATATCTACAACTATATCCTAACAGACGACAACCCCATTTCAGAATTTTTAAAAATATTTACTACCGGTTAGCGGTAGAAACTGGTCAATTTCATCCAAAGCGAGATCTATGACGTCCAAAAATAATTAGGGGAAACCGGGGGAATTCTGCGCACCTAAGGTAAAATACTTACAAAAAGTTTCCTATGTGCAAACAAACTTCCATAATTTAACTACTGAAACTTGTATGTATTGGGAACGTTATTCCCATAAAAAATATTATTAAACTTTAACGGATTTTGAAGAAAAAAATTTACTTTAAAAAACTGTCATTACGCGGTATTTCCCCAAGTACGGGGTAATTTTGCGCAGAATTAAATTAATCTTTATTCGAAAAAAAAATTATTGTAATAAAGCAAATATTGTAAACAAAACAGATTTCTTAAAGACAAAATTAAAAAAAAAAAACAATAAAGAGATAATTTTACTTTCTGACTATCTTTCGTTCGACCTTGGCAGACATATCGCATGTATAATTAACTGCTGAGTCCCAACCACTACATTCTGAATGAGCCCAATTCGAACACATTACACAACGGTACCAAATTTATTTGTCTCGTCCGAATTCACCGCACACCAAACACTCCTCATTTTCTAATGTTAGATCTATATCATCTACTACATCATCATCATCATCACAAAGCTTACTCTCATCATAACTGTTAGACTCAGAATCATCAAAATGTAAGTTTCTAACTCCAGCTTTCTTGCGTACAGGTCGTTTCTCTGCTTTAGTAGCCAGTTTTCCTACTGTTTCTGACGTTTTTTTCTTGGTTTCATTTTTTTTTTGGCCTCTTCAGCTTTTTTCTTAATATTTCTCTTTTCTTGTTTTATTTCTAATTGCGTTTTTAGTGGCGTGGAAGTGAAAATTTTTTAAGTGTTGTTTTGCACGTGATTTGGAACTTTTCCTTATAAATTTGGAAGGAAGAGGAGGTAGCTTTTCAATAGATATACTAGACTGGGTTTTAATATTTCCTGACGTTCCAGGCTGGGGTGCAGCTTGCTGGTTTGATTTCAATTTGGCATTATAAGATGGAGTCGTGTGCATAGTTTTATTACATCTCGATGGTCCCATTTGGGGTTTAGTAGTTCTAGGTGGAGTTCTCTGTATAGTTTCATTACATTTCGATGGTCCCGGTTGGGGTTCGGTATTTCTCGGTAAAGTGCTCTGCAGAGTTTCGTCACATCTCGACTGATCAAGGGCCCTGTCTTCATTTTTAACGTCGGTTTCTAAGTCCATTACAACGTGCCTATCTGAAACTTCAGTGTGATCTATTAAGCTGAAATCATCTTCAGAGAATTTATTAGGATCTACGGGCCTTATTCCAGCAGCACGAAACCCGGATATTCCTTTGTCCACCGTGGCCACTTTTAGGTATCCTCTGTTAAAAATGGAAGCAAGTTCAAAATGTGTGATATTTTCATGAGTATGAGTTCTTAGATACAAGTCGCACTCACGATTGAAAGCATTCTTTAGGGGCCCAAAAAAAGTTAGGTCAAGAGGTTGAAGCCCGTGTGAGGTATGAGGGGGAAGTGAAACCATAACAATTCCGTGTGATCTGCAGTAAGTATAAATCTCCAAAGAAATGTGACTCCCATAGCTATTTAATATGAGAAGCACTGGATCTTCTTTCGAGGCCTTTATATGCTGACAAAAATGTTTTATCCAGTCGAAAAATAACTCTTCATTTATCCAACCGTTTTTTTTTGAACATCTGTAGATGGCTCCAATTGGGCCTCCTCTCATTAATTGCACTTACCGCTTGTTAAAGATTAGTCGAAAATTACATCAAAGTCTTGAAAAATAAACAATCTGTGACCTTGTCTGAACCAATACTACGAATGCAGTCATATTACATACAAGTGGTCGGCTAGCAAGTACGAGACAGCGTACTGTGTTGAATGTTGCAATACTTACGCCGTGTTGCCAAGATACTGATGCGCGATATTCCCTCGTGCGCGGTATTACCCCGGTTTCCCCTACATCTGATCAGGAGGACCATGTGTTGGTAAGAATTGCTAATGAACCTCAAATACGTACCAGACCTTTATCAGCAATAAGTAGAATAAGCCATGCTTCAGTTTTCAAAATATTAAAAATGAAACTTAAGACCGTACCATTTTACTCCAGTACAGAAGTTGCTACCCATAGATCTTCCTCAACGAATCGAATTTACACTTTTACACGTAGAGGCAAAAAATTGTCACATTTGAAATGATGAAAATACACATGCCGTCAGAGAAGCACACTTTTAACACAAACTGAGAATAAATGTTTGGTGCAGTATTTTTAGGTATGATTTAATAGGTACCATTGAATTATCTTAGAACTGAACATATGTCTGAGGGCTAGAAGAAATTTTTCCGATAGAATTAAAAAATGTATTGAGGTGAAAGGACGCCACTTTGAAAGTTTATTAAATTGAATTATTGTTGCAGTAGTCAAAAAAAATATTTTTTTCAATAGTTTTGTCATATGTAACCATCATTTTGTTACCAAGCTCGATCCGAAAACTTTCCAAGAAAAATAGTTTAAGTATGTATAATAAAAATCAAAGTTCTTATTTTTTATAAACTAAAACAATAATATAAAGAAATCATTTAAAATGGAATTTACCAAATCTTCTAAATTAAAAAACTTAGTGACCGAACTGTGCCTGAACGAGTAAACATCGTTTTTGCCGTTCTCGTAATTTACAGTGTTTATAATAGTTTTTAAACTTGTCTTGCGATTTATACTTGTTCCAGACAATAACAAAGTGCAGTGTAATTATTTACTTGTACTTTCGTGGGTGCATATAATCGCTAAACTTGCATAAACAATATTTCATTAAGTGCATATTATAACCTTACAAGAAAATAACAACCATTTTGGACATTACACTAGTTGCTCCATATCTAGGCAACTTCCATCACTATGGTGTATGATAAGGTGCCGCCTTCTGACACTCTGCAATGAATACAAACAAATTGCAAGAAGCTGTCTTTGACAACAAGAATGCTTCAAATACAACAATGTCAACAAACCAAATTGTAACCAACACAAACCCAACCACTAACAGTAACATATCTTACACGACTGCAGTAAAATCAGCACCTAGACCAATGATCCCAAAAAAGGATCAGGCCGTGGTTCCTCATGTCGAGAATAGTTTAAAGCTATACGATTATGTACATGCAATCGGAACTATCATTGGGGCCAAGAACATTTGCTTCGCATCCAGGATATCAAATAATAGGGTAGGTATGTATTTACTTATCTAACTCTGAACTTGTCGAAAAATTGATAAATTCTCATCCATTCGTTTAAATTAATATATTTTCACTAAATATTCGGAGACTTATATCTCCAACTAAAAGAATGTTTATTTTAAATATATCACCTTCTATTCCTCAGGATCTAGCTGAAAATGTTATAAAAAGTCTTGTCTTATAACTAGCATTCCCCATATCGTTTTTCATCCCTGGAGATGAATACAGCCGTGTCTTAAGCTTCAGGCTCCAAGTTTATATATTTCCCCCTTCTGATAACTACGAACTACAAACATCAATAACTATTTCATATGACGGTCATGAACATAAAATATTTCTTTCTTTAGATAGAATGGAATGTTTTATCTGCATGCAAACAGGACATGTTGCAAATAACTGCATTAATCCCCCATCTTCCATTATTCCTATACAGTCAGATACCCAAGCAGTCAGATACCCAAGCTCCCATTTCTAACAATGAACCTAGTACGAACATAAATGAAAGCGTCCAATCATTTCAAGACATTCAAGTAATAGGCCAAAAAAGACCTCCTTTAGAATCACTTAATGACGAATCTAGTCTTCCTACAACTCCGTTAGCCGAAACCTCTGAAATGCAACCGCCTTATATCCCCAATGATTTAACTAAAAAAAAAATTCAAGAAGAAAAAGCGAAAAACGGATGATACTAGTATCTCTAATATTACTAAGCTTGACATTACCGAATATTACAACAAAGATCCACAAAACAATATTCTCTCCTTAAACGATCTTTTTGCGTTTTTAGAAAATACTTAATGACAGTGACCCCTATCATGAAGCCCTAAAATTTACAAACGGCATCAATACACTCCTCACCAATTTGATTTCTATCTACCCGCACCTTTCTCAAAGAAAAATAAAACACAGATTTACACGATTAATGAAAAAAATCAGACAGCAATACAATGTTAAATCTGCAGAAAATAAAGATTTAATAACATTACCATGTCTTTCACAAACATCCCAGTGACGACCAATCTTACTCTGATAATTCCCTTACTTCCCAAAACTCTTTAAAATAATCTTATTGATACATTTCTGTTTTCTTTTAATTCTGAGATATCTTTTCTTCTTTCTGTGTTATCTTTCTCTTTTCTACAATGGAATTGTGATGAGTTTTACGCCCATCTAGAACGCATCCAACAACTTATCCAAGAGACCGCTCCAGATATTCTTAGTCTACAGGAAACAAATTTGAAGGAAACCCAAAATCCGTACCTAAAAAATTACATAGGCTATCATCAGATTAGATCCACACCCCTACGTGCAAGTGGTGGTACTTCTATTTTTGTGTCGTCAGATATATATATTCCGAAAAATTTAACATCACTTCTAATTTAGGGGTAGTAGCTGTTTTATTCTGGTGTCCTCATTAAGTCACTATTTGCAATATATATTTACCGCCTAATAATATCCTCATTCATCTTCGTAGGAGATTTCAATGCTCACAGCACAATGTGGGGATCTAACAGCACATTTGACAGAGGAAAAATTATAGAAAATATAATTAGCAATGAAGATATATTTCTACTCAATAATGGTTGTAACACCCACTTCAATATATCTTCAGGAACTTTGTCGAATATCGATCTCAGCCTTCGTGATCCAAAACTGAGTCCATCTCTAACATAGTGTCCACTAGGTAGTCTGTTCGATAGTGATCATTTCCCTATATTAATCTCAGATAATAAACCCAAATTGTACAACCCAGTAAGTAAATGGCGTATTGCACAAGCAGACTGGGTGAATTTCAGTCTAAATGTCCGAGGTAAATTCAACTCAATTAATATGAAAATAGCATAGACCACCTAGTTGATCAGTTCACCAATTGCATAATTAAGTCCGCTCAAAAATTTATAGGAAAATATTCTATTAAACCTACACGGAAAATTAGTTCCGTGTGAAATGACTCCTGTGCTGTAGCAGTTCGTGTATGCAAGAACGTTCTGAATAAATATAGACGAACAACAACTAATGAAAATCTTATCAAGTTTAAATTAGCGAAAGCTAAATCAAAACGTATCATAAAGGAAAGCAAAAAGACTTCATGGAACTTTTATATCAATTCTACTTCTTTCGACACACCTCCAAGCCAAGTTTGGAACAAAATTAAACATATGAACGGTCAAAGCACCGCCTACAAAATCCCCGACTTAATTCATGACAAAAAAATAGTGACTCAAAGTCAAAGTATTGCCAAGATTTTTGCGCATCACTTTCAATCCAAAACGCTAAAGCAAAAAGTCTCCTTTACACTCTTTTAACATCGCAAGTGGTAAAACTAACGATATTTCCAACCCAATAAATCTACCCTTTTCTAAACAAGAATTGACTCTAGCCCTATATACTACAAAAAATTCAGCTGCTGGCCCTGATGATATCCCTCAATTTTCCTCAAATATCTCCATGAAGAAACTATAAATAAATTGCTTGAGTTGTACAACTTAATCTGGTCCCGACAAGAATTTCCTTCCGCATGGAGGGAATCGATTATATTTCCTATCAAAAAAAAGCAGCTCCCTTCCCAACTCTCTAAACTCGTTTAGGCCAATCTCCCTAATATGAACTCTTATCAAATTATTGGAAAAAAATGATCAATAAGCGGTTAATCTGGTATCTAGAAAAAACCAATATCCTTAACCCTGCTTAATCAGGTTTTAGACCTAATAGAAGCACCACTGATAATTTAGTGATCCTACAAACAGATATAGCAAATGCTATGGCCTCCAAGCGAGACGTAATCGCAGTAATTTTTAATACAGAAAGTGCTTTCGATACAACATTTAAGTCGGTTACCTTAAAAAACTGGTAGAAAATGATCTTACGGGTAACATTATGCTTTATACACAACTTTTTAAATAATAGAAATTTCAGAATTACAGTTAACGAAGTATTATCCGACAACTAAATCACTGAAAATGGTGTACCTCAAGGTTCTACCTTAAGTTCTACCCTCTTTCTGCTAGCCATCAATGATATTTGCTCTCATATAAAATCTCCTGTTAAATTTGCCCTATACGCAGACTACCTTATTGTATACTGCCAAGGAAAAGTCACAGCTGCAACCTCATCCTCATTACAAAATTCTGTCGAGTCGCTTACTACATGGTCCGAGAAGGCTCTTCCAATAAATCCAAAATAATTAAATTCATCAGGAGATACAGAACAGCGCAGAAATACCCAAAATAACACTAAACGGAGTAAGTTTAGAGTTAATTGATCATTACAAGTTTTTATTACTAACCGTCGATAACAAACTCACCTGGCGACGTCATGTCGACGAAATAAAAGGCATCTGTTTAAGCATAATGAATTTGTTAAAGACATTGTCTCACCATCAATGGGGTGCCGATGAAAGTGTACTACTCAAAATATATCGAGCTATAATCCGATCCAAATTAGACTATGATTGTATAGTTTATTTGTCCGCATCCAATAATTTATTACAATCTTTAAACTTCGTTCACAACCCTGCTCTCCGAATTTGCTTAGGAGCTTTTCGATCCAGTCCCGCTGAAAGTCTCTATTGTGAATCTCATGAACTCCCCCTTTACCTCCGGAGGCAGCAACTACTCCTATCTTATGCTAGCAAAATTTCGTCGAATCCTACTAACCCTGTATTTAATCTTCTGACCTCGCCAAGACCTGGACTCGTAATCTCGCCCAGATGTATACTTTCAATCCCACAGATCCTACAACCCTTGTGCCAAGACACAAAATTATCTCAAACATTGCATCTATAAAATCAAAATCCCCGCCATGGTCTAGAAAACCTCCTTTTATAAACACTTTTTTCTGTAAATTTAACAAGCAACAAACAATATCATTTTTCGACAAGCTTTCAAGGATATTGTGAATACATTTCACTATGATAAGGTGCTTTATACCGATGCATCCCGAAACGCAGATGGAGTTGGTTGTTTTGTCACTACAGTTGATACAGTGCTGCGACAATACCAAATATCCAACAAATGTAGCGTATTTTCAGGAGAACTTTTAAGTAATTCAAAAGCTCTCGAGTTCCCTTTCGACAATCATCAAAGTGTAGCTCTGTGTACCGATTCCTTATCCGCAATTCATTCGTTAAAAAGTATTTACAATCAACATCCTTTAGTGCAAAAATATTAGAATCAATCCATCTCCACACCTCCCGAGGGACTTCAATAACAATAATATGGGTGCCTTCTCATATCGGCATCCAAGGACATGAGATGGCTGACAGCGCTGCAAAAGAAGCATCTATATCCAACTTACCCGTTTACAAAATACAGCTCCAAGAATATTTAAAATCAAAATTCAAAAGGAATATCCAAGAGAAGTGGCAGGAACTTTGGATCAACAAAAACACAAAACTCAGAGAAATACAACCTAATGTTTACAGCTATTTATCCCTAGCATCTCTAAACAGAAAAGAAAAGATAGCAGTACGAAGATTGAGAATAGGACACACACGTTTGACACACGGTCATCTCATGTCCTCTACAGACCAACAGTTATGCTCTCACTGCGACGATGTTCCTATTACCGTCAAGCACATCCTCACAGAATGTCAACACTACCAGGCCACCCGCATTGCCAACAATATAAACCATAGTCTAGAAGAACTTCTGAACTGTTCAAACCGACTTAAGCGCCTAATAGACTTTTTGAAGACTTCTCAATTGTTTAAGAAAATATAATTTACATAATTTTTTTCTTCACTATTGTAAACTCTGTATCATAACTTACATAACACAACATTACCTTTAAACGCAAACTATTCGAAAACTACTAAGTCTGTCGAATTAAGACTAAGAGATGATATTTACTTAAAAAGTAAAAAGTAACGAAGAATCGAAAAACATGCTGAAATGATTATTACGACGGTGGTGTAAATTATGAGGGGTGAAAAGGAAGTATCTATCCCTACAGCACGCCTCTGGTAACAGCGGAAAACTATCTTTTAACACTAGTTAAAGCATTCTAACATGGGTAAACTGTTTGTCAAGTTTAAAAAAAAAATATTGGAAGGTGTTTAAACATAACATAACAATAGTTTAAGAATATTTATAATAAAACATTCTGTATCTCGGTAACGAGAAATATTTTATTTATGTATTTTAGGTTAAATCTTCATATTTTGTTTTAAGGTTTCTCCAGTTACTATATGGACAATTCTTAATGAAGCACCCTGTATAATACATATAATATATATATATATATATATATATATATATATATATATATATATATATATATATATATATATATATATATATATATATATATATATATAATTATGCTGTGCGTATAAGTATGCTAAATTAATGTCATCATTAGTTTGCAGGAGTATATGGAACCATCATGAGGAACTTTTCTGAAATTTACGACGGCATGATTAACTTAAGAGACAATTGTATTTTAACATCTCGCAGCTGTAGCCATTCGCTAACAGAGAGAATCGAAAAACGAAGCAAGTTGTTGAAAAAATCTATAACGTTTTTTGTATTGGCATTACTTGCTATGTACGGAGGGTTCTTGTGGGAAGAAGATAAGGAAAAACAAATAGTTTTTATTATCACCAAAATTGTCTTTTTGGATCGAGTTCTACCTCAAATGGTAGTACTGTACCTTTTGGTACCACATAATATTTTATTTTGTCTAGTACCAATTTCGCTAAGCGGATACTTTACTTGCCATATTCTAACATCATTTGAAATGTTATCTGAGCAAATGGAAAACCTTATAAACATTGAAAAGAACATTGATATCGTGGACTGCATGGAAAATAAATACTACCAAAAATTCGTAAAAACCGAAATGATCTATTACCTTAAGCAACATTCCAACATTCAGAAGTACGTATTTAGTTAAATAAGTAGATCAAGTGTACACACTTTATATCTTTCTACATTCATAGTCTCTCGCTATGACCTCTACAATAAAATCACTAGTTTTCGACCTGTTTTACGCTAGAACCACAAGATGGCGTCGCCCGCGACCGGCAAATCATACTATAATATCCGCTCTTAACTTTCCAGTACACAAGCGGATTACATACGTAATCCATTGAATATTATAATATTGCTATTTGGACTATTATACTAAATATAAAATTGCGTATCTCCTTATACCTTCAGGGCATAGTATGAGGAACTGTTTTAGTATGCGACTGTCGCTTGATGTGTATAGGTGTAAGAAATAGATTGTGTTCTGTTACCATTGTAATCCACGCATGTACTTACGTAACCCTAAACTAAAAATTATATTTTGTATTTGGCGGTGAAGGTAAGTTTTCTGCGTGAAAAAGAGTAAGAAAAATATTTATTTTTTATTTTTGTTTCAATTATCATCAATGTGGGCCTGCGTAGCGCAAGCGGTAGGATGCTTGCCTCGCAAGCTGGTGGTCCGGGGTTCGAATCCCACCGCCGGCAAGAACATCTAGACATTTTAAAAATGTCTATAGGCCCCAGGCCGACTCAGCCTGAATAAAAATGAGTACCTTGGGTAAAACCAGGGGTAATAATAGACGGTTGAAGCGTAGCACTGGCCATGTTACCTTCCTTGTATACCGTAGGCCCTGGATATAGCAGACTACCCTACTATACTCCCAAAGCCGCGACAGCGGTATAAAACGGGAGACTATTATTATATTATTATCATCAATGTGATGACGACGAAAAAAAGTAAGATTCGGCGACTCGAATTTTGAAAAAATATGCTGATGGAGTGGAATAATGAAATAGATAACGAACAGGAGTCAAATATAGATGGTAGTTATGACGATAGTTGCTCAGGTGACAATAATATTGAGCAATATGTATCTGATGATGTTCTAGAACAAGAATGTACCATGTCTGAACAAGCATCGGAAAAAGACTGTGATGAAGAGGTTTAAGGGTAAGAAGATGAAGAAAAAATAATTTCAAAATACTATCTTGTCAAAGACAAAAAACAAAGTGGAGAAGGATGTGTCCTGCGCCTACTTTCAGAACTCGTGTAACAAATATTATTTTAAAGTTACCAGAAATAATAAGAGAAGCTAGAAACGCAAAAACACAGTTTGAAAGCTTCAAATGTATGCTAGATGATAATATTGTCAAAGAAATTACGCGTTTTATCAACATCTATATTGAGAAGGTAAGATAAAATTTCTAACGCTACAGAGATGCTAAATTGACCGACGTCGAAGAGATTTAAGGACTTATTAGTATACTCTTTTTAACAGGTATTCTAAAATCTGGAAGAATAAATGTTTTGCAAATGTGGGATAATAAGAAAAGTACTGGTATTAAAGCTATTTACTTGACAATGTCTTTAAATCGTTTCCTATTTCTACTGAGATGTTTGAGGTTTGACGACATTAATTCTAGACAACAAAGGAGAGAGCTGGATAAACTTGCTAATATATAAGACATTTTTGGACTTTTTATTGAAAATTTTCCAAAAAAATAATTTATACCTTCAGAATATTTAACAGTTGACGAGCAATCACTTGCTTTTAGGGGAAAATGTCAATTCTGTCAATGTATCCCTAGTAAACCATCCAAATATAATATAAAAATATTTACATTAGTAGATAGCAAATACACATATACCTATGATATGGAGATTTACTGTGAAACACAACCAACTGGTCCTTTTGAAACTTATTGGAGTAGCGCAGACGTTTTTAAAATAATGTTTAAATCCGTAGAAGGGCAAAAATGTAACCATCAATAACTGGTTTACCAGTACAAATTTGGCCATGGACTTACTTTAAAAGCGTTTAACTATTGTTGGTACAATTCGTATAAATAAGAGGGAGTTGCCACAAGAATTTGTAATGTCCAAAAACAGAGACATACATTCTTCACTATTTGGACTCCTCCTAGAAAAATGTATTTTGCTAACGTACGTTTCAAAAAAATAAGGTCTTAGTAGCTGTTTCAAACATGCAACATGATCACAGTATTGATCCTAAAACAGAAAACATGAACAAACCTGAAATAATAACGGATTACAACAAAACAAAATTTGATGTGGATCTGGTTGACCAGTTGTGTGTACAATATGTTTTCCGAAACTCTCGGAGTTGGCCACTCACCATGTTCTTTGATTTATTAAATATATTAGGAAATAATGCATTTTCCCTGTATAAGGCTAATAATGTCACTGACCTACTCCCAAGATGCACTTTTCTTCAGGACATTTCGTTTGAGGTAATAAAACCACTGATGTTAGGGCGACAGGACAACACTCACACATCACAGAAATAAAAGAAAAAATTAAATTTTTGCTGAAAATAAATAAGGAAACTCCTAAAGAAGTTTCGACTCGATCTTCGGTCCTTGGGCGTTGACATATATGGGGACGAGCAAGGAATAAAAGCACAAGAAAATGGTGCAGTAGCTGTGATCAGCGGACTTGCCTGGGACATTTAAAGCAAATATGTGAACATGGTGTTGAGATAAAACAGAACATGCAGTCTGAATCAGATTAAGATGTTATATTTAGGATATTATAGAACCTAGTTTGGTTTGTAACGTTTGGTTATAGGAAAGTTTCATTTATAGTATTTGTTTTGTTAATTATCATTGTCTTTTTTTTATTTTTTTAATTTAATATACATTTTCCTTACAAAATAAAGCCAATTATAGACTGTAGTGGTATTATTAAAACCTTATTAAAACAATAGCACTATTTTCAAATAATATTACTTTTCCAGAGCTCCAGTACGTATGGATTACTAATGTAATCCACGCGTGTAGTTACTTAAGAAAATAGAGCACCTGTACTGGAGACTGTTTTCATTTTTATTTATATTTCATTAGACATGTTTAGCTACTTTAGAACTTAGAGTTTGTAAAGAGTGATGAGAGTAAAACCGGAAACAACATAGATATAGGGGATATGGAGGATTGTAAATGTGATGTCTTAATGTCAGCAAATCCTGATGTCTCTCCGGAAATAGCAGTACAAAGTATAAGAACAAGTTAACACTAGAAAGTCGGAGGGGCCAATTTTTCCCCTGTTGCGATTTGAAGTTATTGTAGTTCTCTTTTTTGACACAATAATAATTTCATATTTTATGACTTTTCATATTTTGATACATAGTCTTATTTAATGCAAAAAAATATTGTTTACTAAATTTATTAAATGGATTTTCTAACAAACCTACCATAGAAGTCTGAAGGGGCCAAACTGGCCCTGTATTAATTATTAACGTTTTCTTAGAAATTTGACGATTTCTTTTAACTTTCTGTCGGATAGATAAAATTATGTTTATGTACGTTTATTCCTAGAAGGTATTTTGTTACATACTGTTTGTTCCTTAAAAGTATTTTGTTTATTGAGAGGTTTATTAGGTTCTGCTGACTCTCGTTTCTAGAATATTGAAACATTTGTTCAATTGGTTAGTCAAGTTACAAGAGAAAAAGAGGTCAACAAGGAAAAACTATTTCAATCGGAGATACCGAACAATCGAAAGACGGAACAACGTGGACAGTTATTGATTCTGGATCAGTACCTGGTAAGATTATGATTTTTAGTATCTTCATGTTCATTGAATGTTTGTTCATTACAGGACGCCGCGCTCAGCACAACATTATCGAGAGGAATCAGGTCCTACGTCGTATGCAAAAAGGAACGCGAGGAACAATTGTGTGGTAAGTGCTTGGCATCTAATAATCAACGACAGCATGTTACGTCATATAAAAGAATGCACTATTGCAGAAGAACATCGATGTTTGAAAAATGACACATGGACTATAACTTTGGAAGAACTGGAGGCTGCCCTTGCTATTATGTACGCAAGAGGAGTCTACGGCGCCAAAAATTTCCCAACCAACAGCTTGTGGTCAACAGTATGGGGTCCTCAGTTTTTTAGGCAAACTATGCCACAAGACAGATTCAAGGATATTATTAAATATCTCAGATTTGACATAAAGCAAACGAGATCTAAACGATTGAAAACCGACAAATTTGCTCTAGCCTCTGCGGTTCGGAATGGATTTATAGAAAATAGTGGTGCATGTTACAAATCGGGAATAAACCTTACTGTGGACGAACAACTACTGCCTTGTAAAGCCAGGTGCCCGTTCACACAGTACATATCAAATAAGCTGGATAAGTTTGGCATAAAATTTTGGCTTTTGACATGCGTGGAATCAAAATATATTGTAAATGGTTACCCTTATACTGGCACTGATCATCTACGCAAGAAAGATACAAGTGTTGGTGATGTTGTTTTGCGGTTAATGGAAAATCAACTGGGAAAAGTCAAAAATATTACGACAGATAACTACTCTACATCGTTAAAGTTGGCCAAGGCATTGCAAAAAAAAATTAACAAGTCTTGTGGGTACTTTGAATCGCAACAGAAAGGAAGTTCCTCTAAGCGTAAAGAGTAAACATGGAGAATTATATGTTACCCATATATACCAGAGCGACGAAAAGATAACACTTACTGCATACCAAGGAAAGAGTCACAAAAATGTGCTTTTGTTGAGCTCATTACATCAATCAGTGGATGTTGCTGTCGATGGAAAAAAACTTCCTCAAACAGTAAGTTTTTATAATAAAACAAAATACGGGGTTGATGTAGTGGACCAAATGGCGCGTCTTTATACTACAAAAGTTGCTTCAAGACGATGGCCAATGCACGTGTTTTATAACATTCTTGACTTAGGAGCAATAAATGCATGGATTATTTATAAAGAAGTTACTGGAAGTAAAATCAGTCGTCGTAAGTTTATTCTTTAGCTGTGTGAAGAATTACGGGCTCCATACCTTGCCTTCCGAAATCTGGTACTATACCCAGCACCACCGGATTTACCAACCACCAGCACTGTTACTAGCCAAAAAAGAAAAAAACTCCAGTTAAAAATGTTTTGTGAAGGAAATTATACTTCCAATGAGTGCCACGGCTGTAACAAGGCAATGTGTGGCAAATGCCAAAAACTGCAAACTGTATGGTGTTCCAAATGTTTAAAATGAAACTAAAAAATTAAATCAAATTCTATCGTCAAGAGTTTATATAATTTCTTAAAACTGTTTATTTTTATTTTTTGTTTATTCCCAAATAAATAGTTAATTCTAAACTTGGTTTTTATCGATTTAGGAACTTGGGGCCAAAATGATCCCTTCGGGCTTTCTAGGTAGGTATGCTAAGCCCGACTTTCTAGTGCTAACCCAATACAAAAAGTGTAGTGTATGCTAAAATGGGCGTAGGTGGTATTAAATAGTTTATATAGCAAAAATACTAGGGTTTCAAAAAAAACTTGGTGCTTCACTTGCTAAGACCAAAAGGACCAACAAGAAATATGATAAATCCAAAAATAACTTTTGGAGTTATTTTTTAATAAAGAAGTGGTTGACATAATTTTGAAGTATACGAATGAGGAAATCGAAAGCGAACACGATCGAAATCGTGTACATTTCCAAAGGGCCCGACAAATATTATATCAAACCTGCTTACTATGTGTGATGCGAAAACATATTATACTTATGTGCTCTGCTTAACGTTATATTGAAAAGGAGGAAGGACAAGTTCAATGCTAGATTCCAACACACTCCGTGCTTAAGCTTTAATAGAAATTGCACTATGAACAATTGTTTTACCTTGTACGAAGCCACAGAAAAGTTATAAGAAAATAATTTAACGCTAGAAACAATAAGAAAAAATAAACCTGATATTCCAAAGTAGGTAGGGGAAACAAATGACAAACCTATTGATTCATCTGTGTTTGTTTTTGAACAAATTAAGAACAGCATATTAGTTTCTGACGTGACGTGTTATCTTGTGTAAACAAGACAACTATATTCTTTGTAACTATGCAGCAAAAATTGACAAAAACACAAAAATAATTTTATTCTACAATGAAAAAGAGGCGGTGTTGATACTTTTGATCAAATTTGTCATATAACGAAAGTCTCAAGGAAAATTCGAAGATGGCCACTTCGAATTTTGTATGCTGTGTTTGATACAGCTAAATTCATTTTTCATGCAATATACAAATTAAACTGCAAAACAAAATTGCAGAAACGGTCCGATTTGCTGAAAGAGCAAGCAAGCAAGCAATTTAATTAAACCCAGCCTGTGAAAAATGTTCACCCCTAAGAATTACGTTCGGGTGTAACAATTCATTGGAGCGAGGTGTATTAACTCGAGTAAAAACAGGAGTCACTCCACCGCGCTCGAATGCTCCAGACCATCCCTTTCCCCCCTATAGCACTCTGATGCGCGATAGGGGCACAACTATCAGCCAAATGCTCTTCATGTGGAGATCGTGGGTAGTAGAACCCCAACATGGTTTCCTAACCGAATTCAAAACTCAGGACAGCGCACTGTCGCTATATTCCTGTTATCTTAATGTGGCTTATCCGCGAACTAAAATTGCTTACTTGGGCCTCAAGTCTCCGCTCTGAGCTAGGCTCAGTTCGGCGACTTGGTGCTCAAGGGGTTGGGCCCTACATGCCCGAGTTTTTAGTGGTTTTTGTTAATATTTTTTTGTGGCTTGCGCCGTTTTTTTTTAGTAGTTTTTTGATTTTTTTGGTGGCCGAAGCCGTTTTTTTTTGTTGTTTTTTGGATTTTTTTTGTAGGATGCCTGAAACATAAAATCAGAATTAGTGCATATTTATATAATAAATTATCTACATAAAATTTACTGGGTCCACGCTGTACGTTGCGATTGTCCACAAGGGTTATGAGCTACGAACTGTCTTCATTGTGCGTTGTTGTTGTTTTTTGAAGTGTTTTCTCTCTGGTGTTTTGTTTTCTCTCTGGTGTGATTGTTGATTTTCTTTCTAGTATTATAATTTTATTCTACTATTTGTTGTTTGGGTCTTTTGTGCTTCCATCTGTGGAAAGCGTCATACCTCAATATCTCTCGCAATATGTGGTTGGGGTGGTTCTCTATCTCCGCGAACTTTGTCCTAGCTTTTTCTTTCATTGTGTCGGTCACTCTGATTTGTTGTAGTTCTCTAAAGAGAAATCTTTCTGCTAAGTATCTCGGTACGTTGACTGCTTCTCTTAGGCTGTTGTTATGTGCCGCTTGTATTTTCTTTTTTGATGTATTGCATATGTGTCCCCATGCGAGAGATGCATATGTTAGTATAGGAAGAATTATACAATTTATTAATCTTATTTTTGTTTTCAATCTAAGTTTGCTTTTTCTTCCTGCTAGGCCTCTTATTGATGCTCTTGCCATGTTGGCTTTTTGTACTGTAGCTTCTACATGTTTGCTAAATGTTAAGCCTTTGTCCATGATTACTCCGAGGTATTTTGCTTCACTTTTCCACTCGATAGGATTGTCTTGCACAGTTACCTGTTCTTCTGGTTGTTGGTGCCTCTTTTTGAAAAGTACAGCCTGTGTCTTTTCGGAGTTTATAGCGATTTTCCATTTTAAACTCCATTCTTCTATGTCATCTAGCGCTGTTTGTAAGTTGTTTACAGCTATGTCTACATTTGTGTTTGGCCGCTATCGCTGTGTCGTCGGCATAGAGGCTTAGTAGTGTACCTGGTGTTCTAGGTATGTCTGCTGTGTATATCGTATACAGTAGAGGTGACAGTACCGCTCCCTGTGGCACTCCAGCCCCCGGGTTCCCGAGTTCTATCCGGACTCTGAAACTACGATTGCTTAAGTACGAAGAGATTAGTCTTGTCATTGCTCCGCTGTAGCCGTATCGTCTCATTTTGTAGATAAGTCCTTTATGCCAGACTCTGTCGAAAGCTTTGCTTACATCTAGGAAGACAGCTCCTGTGAATTGTTTGTCATTAAATCCAGCTGCTACGTACTCTGTTAATCTGAGTACTTGTAGCTCACTGGAGTGTTCTGATCTAAAACCGAATTGGGCTTCGGGTATTATATCTAATCTGTCTGTTTCAGCTTGGAGTCTGACGAGTATTATTCTCTCTACAATCTTGCTGATTGCAGGTAGTAAGCTTATTGGCCTGTAGTTTTGCGGGAATGTGCTGTTTTTTCCGGGCTTTGGTAACATTATGACATGAGCCTCTTTCCATCTGTTTGGGAATTTCTTGAATCTTAGCATCGCGTTGATAATATTTGTTAGATATACTATGGCTCTCGCTGGTAAGTATTTTAGAGCCCTGTTCGTTATTTGATCAGGACCAGGTGCTTTTTTCGGCGAGCTATTTTTAATTAGCTCGTTTATCTCCTCCGGTGATGTAGGAGGGATGATTTCGTTCGGGTTTTCGGGTCTTCCTCTTTGTCTTTCGACTTCTTCTATGAAGTCGATGTCCTCATCTGGGTGGTAATTTATTGTACACTCTCTTTCGAGAGTACTCCTCATTACTTCTGCTTTTTCCTCTGTGGTGTAGACTATTCCGTTTTCTCCATGTAATGGAGGGATTTGCTTTCTGTCGTTTCTCAGTATTCTCTGGAGCCTCCAAATATTTTGCATATTTGGTCCTTGCTCCTCCATGTCTCTTATGTGGTTTTCCTTGCTTTCACTACGGTGTTATTGTAGTGCTGTTTTGACCTCTCTGTTTAGCCTATTTGCTCTATTTTTGTCTGCCTGGTTCCTTGTCCTTCCCGCTGTCTGCTTTGCTCTGTTCTTTTTCCTTATTAAGTCTTTTATTGCTTGTGGTATATCCTTAAATCTTCCCGTGTGCATTTCTACTTCCTCTTCTGTAGTGCTGTTTCTGAGTGCTTGTTGGATGATGTTTTCCAACTCTAGGACTCTGTCTTCTATTTCTCGTGGGTTGTCTATCACTGGAACCATGTTAATTCCAGTGCTCACGAGTCTTTTAAAGTTTGTCCACTTTGTTTTCTTTTTAACTCTTTTGATTGTACTTTCTTCTTCCCACGTTCCTAGTTCTAATAGGATGGGGTTGTGGTCCGTTGTGCCTTCGTTTAATGTTTGTATTTCTGTTTGTAGTCCTAGGTTTCTTGCTACTACAATGTCTATGTGTGTAGGAAGTCCGTTTCCTGGGTAATGCGTTGGGTCTGTGGGGCCCATTGCCATAACGTCGTCATTATTTTCTATGTATGTGTTTAGTAGTCTTCCGTTTCTGTTCGTAGCTCTGTCGTTCCAGTTTGGGGATCTTGCGTTTAGGTCTCATATTATGATTGAGGGTTCGTTGTTTAGGAACATATTTAAGTCGTCTTCAATCAGTAGGTCTTGTGGTCTTACGTAGGCGGAGGTAATTCTGACTTCTCCTTGCCTCATTTGTACTCTTATTGTTGTTGCTTGCATAGTATTTAGTTGTGGTGTTAGAATTCTGATGTGACCTATGCCTTTTTTCACTAATATTGCTGTGCCACCTGATCTTGCTGTGTTGTCGTTCCTGTATATGTCGTAGCCTGGAAACTTGATGTTGATGTTGTTCGTGAGCTTTGTTTCCTGTATTGCCACGACGTCCATTTCATATCTATTGACCAGTTCGTCCAGTATATTCTGGTTGGTCCTTATGCCTCCTGGGTTCCAGGAGCCTATCCTCAAGTATCCCCTGTTTGCTTGCACTAGTTCAGTGCTAGCTTTATATCTGCAATCGCCTCGTGGACAATTCTAGTGACCAGTTCCTTAACTGAGTTCACTAGGCCGTCTTGCTGTTGTTTCGAGATCAAGATGGTGTTCTCGGTATTTTGCGCTTTTGCTGCCTGTGCGTAGGAAGGTCCGCTTGATGTTTGTTGCGGCCTTGTTTGCGGGGCTTGTTGTCTCTGTGGTTGTTTTCTTCCCCAGGTTGGACATCTGGGGCATCCTCTGAAGTTTGCCGGGTGTTGACCCTGGCAGTTGGCACATTTTGCCTTTTGTTCTCGGGGCATTTGGCAGTTTCTTGTGGAGTGATTTTCTCCGCATCGTACGCATCGAGGTGTCTTAAAACACGCTCTCTGCGCGTGGTGGTACCCCTGGCAGTTGAAACACTGCGTGGGCCCAGTTGCTTTTCTGAGGTCTTCGATGTGAACCTTCATATGCATCAGATTAGTAATGCGCCTGGCTTTTTCCACGTCCTCCTTCTCCAGTGTCAGCACAAACATTGGTAGATTTCTTTTATCACTCTTTCTGGAAATCATATTCTTTATTGATTCACATTCGATATCATACTCTTCTTTGAGAGTATTGAACATTTCTGTAACGTCTGTGTTTAGAGGTAGTCCTCTTAAAACCATTCTTGGTTTTATGTTTTCCTCTAGTGGGAAGGCAATCCACTGTATAGGTGTTTTTTGACTATACTCCTCTATGATTTTTACCATAGACCTATAATCTTCTGGATTTTTCGCTTGTATTAACGTTTCTTGTCCACTTCTTGATAGTCTATTCGACGTTATCACCTTCTTTTTCTGAGCAATGTCTAGTATTGCTCCTGTCTGGCTGACGCTCCGTAATTTAATTACAGGCGGCTTTGGTTTCCACGTTGGTTTATCTTGTTTCGTGGTTTGTTCTCTGTCGGTTTCCATTGCTTGTGCTTGGCATGGAGTCGGAGGTCGTGGTGTAGCGCACGCATCTCTTTCCTGATGACACTCTAGTTCTGTTGCACTAGGGGTCGCTAGTGGAGGGAAGTCTTCCTTCACGGCCTTCTTCTTGCTGTTTTTGGGTTCTTCTGCTTGTTTTCCCTTTTTTGTATTTTCTATGGTTGTTTTTGTCTTTGGGATTGTTCCCGTGGACTTTTCTGCGGTTGCTTTTGTCTTTGGGATTGTTCCCGTAAACTTTTCCGGTTTTGACGCCTTTTTGGCTTGGGTTTCCCAGGTATTTTTTTTGCTGCTCTCTTTTGAGACCGTTTCTGTTGTCTTCTTGGTTTTTTTATTTTCTTTTCCATTGCTAAGTTCTTGGAACTTTGAGTCAATGTGGCCAATTATTGTTTTTTGCGAGGTTACTATCGTATCCTGCAGTTCTTCAATTTTCTGTTTTAGTGCTGCTATTTCGGCGTCCTTTTCTTTCAATATCATCTTCATCTTTGCCAGTGCGGACTTTTCGTCCTTACTGCTCCTCTGTCTCATCCTTTTTGTAGTGGCTCGTTTTTCGAGTGGTACGTCGTCGTCAGTGGAGTACATTTCTTTTTCGCGGTTTCCCTCCGCGCGGTCTTTTGTTCGTTTTTTCTTGGTCTTGGGGCGTTTGAAGTCCCTTTCGTGTATGTCCTCGGTGGTGAGATCTTCAAAGATCTCGTAATTTGTGTCCTGGTCTTCTAGGAGGGCATCATAGATATTATAGTTGAGTTTATACCTCGAACTATAACCATTGGGGCTTGGAGTGGCCTTTCGGCAGGGTGGGGATCGTGACCGATCCATAATCGCGTGGGGTGGAAGTCCTAATCTTTGGAGGAAAGCTTATTTTTTTGACCGTCTGACCCGTTGTCAGCACGGCTTCTAGGTGCCACCCAGTACCTTTACTCGGAAGTTCACGCTCTAGGCAGAACTAGAGTGGGATCCGCTTGAATTTCTTACCTCCCTGACCTTGGGGCCGTGTCTGCCAGGTGTAATTTCTAAAATATTACACCTCACAGTGTCATCCCAATCGTAGTACAGGAAGTATCCCGACGGGCTAATAGAAAGAAAGAAAGAAAAAAGAATAGAAAGGCTCAAAATAAATGTGAACATTGCCATAAAAGTATATGCGTTGAACATCGACTTAGCAGGTGTGTAGATTTTAAATAAATTTTTTTGAAAAAAAAATGTATCTTGTTTTTTATTTTACCAGTTTTAATAAACATTATATTAAAAAAGTTTGGTAACGCACTATTTTATTTAGGTATATACCAATACGAATATGGCAAATTTTTTAATTTTCTAATCATAATCGTTATAACTATGGTGTTAATAAATATATCAATTTTAGTATCAAATGTTGATGAATACCGAATAAACACACTTTTTCCGTAACAACTAAAGTTGTATATAGCAGGGATTGAAATTAATAAAGCGAGTTTAGTGGTCTTACGTGACGGACGCACCTTGTTGCTAATGTTCTGCAAACTCCACCTTGTGGTTCTAGGGTAAAAACTAAATATTTTTTTATTAAAATTTAAGATGATATTTACATTAAAAGATTAAGTTAAAGATATTTACCATTAAAATTTAGGATACAATATACTACTGTGGAGATGCTACAAGAAACAAAAACGGAGTGGCCATAGTAATAAATTAAGAAGTTAACAAATATGTACTTAGTTTTATAGGAATATCAGATAGAGTTTCAGTACTCAAAATTAATGCTAAACCAGTTAACGTGAACATTATTCAAGCATATGCTCCAACTTCGGAAAGCTCAGAGCAGGAAATAGAAAGATCCTATGAACAATTGAAAGAATCCCTAAAATATACCAAAAAACAAGAAGAGAATATCCTGCTAGGAGATTTCAATGTCAAAGTTAGCGAAGGAGGTGTTGGCAATACTGTGGGACCCTTTAGACTAGGAACGCGAAATGATAGAGGAGACCGCCTTGTTCAGTTCTGCCAGGAAATGGATAGTGCAATAATGAACACCTTTTTCCAATTACCACCTCGAAACTCTACAATTAGAAATCTCCAGCTGACTGTTAAAAAAAAAAAGAAAATGATTAGAAATCAGAATTTCCTACAGATTGGCTAGTTTCCACATTCATCCCTCTCCCCAAAAAGGCAAATGCCACCAGATGCTCTGATTACAGAATAATAAGTCATGCACCCAAAATCCTTCTTTCTGTTATTCACTCTCGCATATAAAGAAAACTTAAAGAAAGCATTAACAGTGTTCAGTTTGGGCTTAGAAGCGGACTGGGAACGCAAGAGGCCCTATTTTCCACAGAAGTATTGATACAAAGAGCTCTAGATGCAAATTGCAAAGTCTACGCATGCTTTATAGACTTTCAAAAAGCATTTGACAAGGTGCAACATTAAAAATTGTTTCAGATACTGAAAGAATCTAGTGTTGGTGACAAAGATAACAGAGACCTAAAATTTGCACTGAGGATAATCTAGTGTTGATGACAAAGATTTACGCCTAATTAAAAATGTATACTTACAGCAAAGGGCAACTGTACTAGTAAACAACGAAACCTCACAAGAATTCGTGGTGAAACGGAAACTACATCAAGGCTGCATTTTATCACCGACGTTGTGAACGTTGAAGTTATCAATAATTTGCGATATGCGGACGATACAGTACTCCTAGCTTCTAGTCAAGAAGATCTGCAAACACTACTTGATAGTGTCGTTGAGAGTTGTAGGAAGGCAGGTTTGGATCTGAACATACGGAAAACCAAAATACTCGTAATAAGTAAACAACAGCATATAAAACCGTCTATATGTGTAAATAATACCAAACTTGAGCAAGTTGATAAAATCGTTTACCTTGGACAGGAATTAAATTGTAACGCAAAAAGTCACGGCGAAATTAGTTCTAGGATAGAGCAGGCTAGAGCGGCTTTTAGAAGGATGTTCAAGGTGTTATGTAAAGAGACCTAAAATTTGCACTGAGGATCAGCCTACTATGCTGCTACGTGCTCTCGGTCTTACTTTATGGTGTCGAGTCCTGGACTATGAATAAAATCGATCTAAAGGGCCTTGAGGCTTTCTAAATGTGGTGCTATAGAAGAATTTTAAAAGTTTCCTGGGTGGAGAAGATTCGAAACTCCACAATACTAGAACGTCTCAGCAAGACTACTGAGACCATAAAAAGCATCAAGCAGAGAAATTTGGAGTATTTCGGGCATGTAATGAGAGGATCAACTGAGGATATGACATTAGGCAGCAGTAATGTCATTACTGGATTAAGGCTGTGGGAAGTAAAAATCCTGTAAGCTTAATTCCAGATACTCACAGGCGACACTCACATCATGAGTTAAGCGGCTGTGATACTGCGATCTTAGGGCACTCTTTTGTCCTGGAGTTTGAGAAATCGGCTTCGAAGGCGGAGGAACTAAGACTTTTAGTGAACGGCATAAGGATGCAGAAGGCAAGGAGAAACCACTGCATTGAAGACTTCTTGTAAGTAAAAGAGGTTAGTCTTTGTATGTGGGTATATTTTATTTTATAAAAACCCTTAAAAGGGCAACATTACTAGCACGAACGTTTTCGGAACAACTGTTCCATCATCAGGTTTAAAATGCCTAAAATAAGTATAAACCATTTAATTACAGCAAACGTGGTTTAAAATTTTGACTAAGGTTAAAAACAATAAAATGGTTATACTTACAGGTTAACATGCCTGAGCCACCAAAATATTTGGGTAAAAACCCTTTAAATTGAAAAATGTTACCAAAGATTGTACATGATGTTTATAATATTATGTGATGTTTAATATTTTAATTAGATTTTACTTCAGGTAACATACACCCATGCTTAAGTGAGTTCCAGTGTCCGGAGAGTAAACCTCTTCAAACGGACTACGGTTGGCAACTGATTGATGAAATACTCATGAGCGGTGTCAAAAACAAAATGTCAGTGAACCATGAAACAGTGTTAGTTAAACATTATATTACTACAGCCAAAAGATTAAAAAACTTTGATGATGTTAAAATGATAACAGTAATCCAGGTGTTGGGATTTAAAAATTTTTCTATAATTATTTAATATTGGATGTAAAAGATGTAAATTACTGGTGTTGTTGAAGGTCATGTTTAAGAGGATGACGTATGCATTAGGCAGCTTATGTTACTCTTTATCGTATGGAGTGTGGTCTAAAAGGTGTAATTTGTGAAGAATTAGCTGAAATATATGGAAATGTCCTTTTATGTTGCTCACATCTAGGACAAGGAAAAATAAATAATATATATTTGTAGCTAATGTAAGACTTTTTTTAGTAGATGAAATTGTTTAATACTGCTAGTATCGTAAAAAATTTTTTTTAATATAAGTGAGTCCAATAGATTGAGAAAAAATGATTGAAAATCTTCCGGCTGAAGGAATTAAAGTTATAATATATGTGATTAAATTTAAAAAATTTTTTGGAAAGACTGAGATCCTCAGAGACCTGGCAGGAATAAAAGTAAATGGAATGACTAAAGAATAAAGGAGAGTGGGTTAAAGGGAAATGAATGAGTTAATCAACAAAATTAGAGATGATAGAGGTCCTTCATGCTTAAAGCATCTAGCACCCTGAACAAAATATATTTTGGTTATATTAAAATCCGATACATAAAAGCCTGAAATTTTATTTGTGAGTATGGTGTAATAAGTTGTTGACTAAGAGAGGGGGGAGCAATGGTTGATTAAAGGTTTAGGTAAAGTGGGAGAAAGTGAATTCTGATGAATTGCTGGATTGTGTTTAAATGTTTACTGAGTTTAGAACTAATGGGTGGATGGAAGATATATGAAAAGACTGAGAACTAGCAAAAGAAAAAGAATGGACCGGAATATGGTGAAAACGTGAAGATTGTAAAATAATGAAATAGTGAGGTATAAAAGATATGATGTTAACAATAGGGGGCTGAAAAATTCTTTTGGAGGGAGTGTTGTGACAGTAGTGTAGAGAGAATGATTGTTTTAAAAAACAACAATTGTTGAGAAGGATTAAGGTGTTGACATTTATAGAGGAAGGACAGATGAAGAAGATGGGGTAAATTTGAGAAGTGTGGGTTATGAGAAGAGTTGTCGGTGTAAGGGTTGAAAGTCACGGTTGAAAGATACATGGCGATTAACGCAGTTGGGGCTTCTTTGCTTTTCCTTGACTATTTCCAAGTCTTCATATAGATCTAATTTTAGAAAATTTTTTTGGGGTATATTATGTAACAAAGAGACGTCTTCTGGTATGTTGAGGGTATGTTTATGTTGTGCAAGATGTTGTGAGAAGGTGGAAGTGTTCTCTTTTTTAGTGTGTTCTTGGGAACGGGAAGTTAGTGATCTACAGGTTCTATCTATATATGTAGCATCACAATCAGAGCACTGTAATTTGTAAACACCACTACGATCCATGTAGTTGATGCAATCTTTTGAATTGGTTAAACATTGTCCTAGATTGTTCAGGACCTTAAAAGAAATGTGGGTATTCTCAACAGATCTTTTTAAGATATATCTGATATCTCCAGAAAGACGTTCTTAAAGGTAAGGTAAGGAAGCATAATGAGGTTTAATGGTTAAGTCTCTGGGGAACGCAGCCTCTCTCAATAGTTTGAGTTGTCTCTTATTAATAAGTTTGTTAATGAGGTTGGGGTCATACCCATTGTTGGATGCTATTTGTTTTAGAATATTGAGTTCTGTTTGGTAGTTAGATTGTGATAGTGGGATTGTTTCTAGGCGGTGAATATAACTATGGAAGGCTGCATATTTATGTGACATTGGGTGGTTGGAAGATAAAGGTATGATATGGTCGGTTTGTGTGGGTTTCCTATAGATACTGATAACCCACACTTCTCAAATTTACCCCATCTTCTTCATCTGTCCTTCCTCTATAAATGTCAACACCTTAATCCTTCTCAACAATTGTTGTTTTTTAAAACAATCATTCTCTCTACACTACTGTCACAATACTCCCTCCAAAAGAATTTTTCAGCCCCCTATTGTTAACATCATATCTTTTATACCTCACTATTTCATTATTTTACAATCTTCACGTTTTCACCATATTCCTGTCCATTCTTTTTCTTTTGCTAGTTCTCAGTCTTTTCATATATCTTCCATCCACCCATTAGTTCTAAACTCAGTAAACATTTAAACACAATCCAGCAATTCATCAGAATTCACTTTCTCCCACTTTACCTAAACCTTTAATCAACCATTGCTCCCCCCTCTTTTAGTCAACAACTTAGTACACCATACTCACAAATAAAATTTCAGGCTTTTATGTATCGGATTTTAATATAACCAAAATATATTTTGTTCAGGGTGCTAGATGCTTTAAGCATGAAGGACCTCTATCATCTCTAATTTTGTTGATTAACTCATTCATTTCCCTTTAACCCACTCTCCTTTATTCTTCAGTCATTCCATTTACTTTTATTCCTGCCAGGTCTCTGAGGATCTCAGTCTTTCCAAAAAATTTTTTAAATTTAATCACATATATTATAACTTTAATTCCTTCAGCCGGAAGATTTTCAATCATTTTTTCTCAATCTATTGGACTCACTTATATTAAAAAAAATTTTTTACGATACTAGCAGTATTAAACAATTTCATCTACTAAAAAAAGTCTTACATTAGCTACAAATATATATTATTTATTTTTCCTTGTCCTAGATGTGAGCAACATAAAAGGACATTTCCATATATTTCAGCTAATTCTTCACAAATTACACCTTTTAGACCACACTCCATACGATAAAGAGTAACATAAGCTGCCTAATGCATACGTCATCCTCTTAAACATGACCTTCAACAACACCAGTAATTTACATCTTTTACATCCAATATTAAATAATTATAGAAAAAATTTTTAAATCCCAACACCTGGATTACTGTTATCATTTTAACATCATCAAAGTTTTTTAATCTTTTGGCTGTAGTAATATAATGTTTAACTAACACTGTTTCATGGTTCACTGACATTTTGTTTTTGACACCGCTCATGAGTATTTCATCAATCAGTTGCCAACCGTAGTCCGTTTGAAGAGGTTTACTCTCCGGACACTGGAACTCACTTAAGCATGGGTGTATGTTACCTGAAGTAAAATCTAATTAAAATATTAAACATCACATAATATTATAAACATCATGTACAATCTTTGGTAACATTTTTCAATTTAAAGGGTTTTTACCCAAATATTTTGGTGGCTCAGGCATGTTAACCTGTAAGTATAACCATTTTATTGTTTTTAACCTTAGTCAAAATTTTAAACCACGTTTGCTGTAATTAAATGGTTTATACTTATTTTAGGCATTTTAAACCTGATGATGGAACAGTTGTTCCGAAAACGTTCGTGCTAGTAATGTTGCCCTTTTAAGGGTTTTTATAAAATAAAATATACCCACATACAAAGACTAACCTCTTTTGTTATACGTGGTATACAGCCAGCTACAGGAATTATTTTCCTTGTGGATTTTCTTGTAAGTATCTCTAGTACAATTATCATGGTGATAAAAAACTTTAAGATTCCGACTACTGATCATGAAAATCGGAATTCAAGATCCGGCAGGGAAGGTAAATCTAGCTCAAACCGTGAGGCCTTCCAGGTCGTTATCAAGAGAAATCCTCACGAACCAAACTACATTCTAGATGATGGATCTCTAAGAGTATTGCGAACAGCCATAAAGATAGGTACATGGAACGTTAGAACAATGTACGAGGCGGGAAAAATCTATAATACCATTCAAGAAATGGAAAGACTCTCGATTAATATTATGGGAATAAGCGAAATGCGCTGGACAGATACGGGATACCGAGTTATCAAAGATCACAAAATATTTTACTCAGGAAATCTTAAGAACGAACATATAAATGGAGTGGGCCTAATTATGAATAATAAAATCGCCAATTGTGTCAGTCACTTTGTACCTGTATCAGAAAGGATGCTCTTAGTTCAGCTAAACACAACTCCCATAAAAACAAACATTATTCAAGTATACGCTCCTACAGCGGACGCCCCAGAAGAAATCATAGAAGAATTTTACAATGACCTTACTAATATTGTCAAAAGGATTCGGAAAAACAAAATAATACTAATAATGGGAGACTTTAATGCCAAAGTTGGCAAAGGACAAAGTGGAAATTTAGTGGGATCCTTTGGTCTAGGGGAACGTAATGAACGCGGAGACCATTTGATTGAATTTGCAACTGAAGAACAGCTCGTAGTGACAAACACCTTTTATGATCTTCCTCCAAGACGACTATATACGTGGAAATCTTCCCAGGATACTCCAGATCACACAGTACGAAATCAAATAGACTATATTCTTATTAACAAACGATTTAGAAACTCTATAACATCTGTTAAAGCGTACCCGGGATCCGACATAAATTCGGACCACAATTCACTTATCGCCAAAATGAAACTTAGTTTAAAGAAAGTTCAAAGACCAAAAATTATGAAGTACGATATTAACCAACTGAAAAATAAAACAGTAAAGGAAAAGGTACAAAAACGCCTAAAAGAAAAAACGTGGGCTCGTACAGAAAAACCATGGGCATGTACAAAAACAGATAACACAGATGTAGAACTAGAAAATTTGCACAAAGTAAGTCAAGAAATAACAGAAAAATACTTAAAACCTGAAAGAACAAATAAAAAGGAATGGATGACGGAGGAGAGACAACATAAATAACGAAATAAAAAGGGCTATTAAAATAGCAAAAGAAAATTGGTTTAGCTCGAAGTGTACAGAGACAGAGTCATTACAACAAAAACATGATTCATTTAACCTCCATAAAAAGATTAAAGAAGCGGCAGGCTTATATAAACACAAGTACACTGGATTCCTGACAGATAATCAGGGAAACATAGTACTGGAAATAGAGCATAAAAGAGATATTTGGATCAAATACGTGGAAAAAACTTTTGAAGATATACGAAGTAACACTGGTATTACAACAAACACCAATTGCGAATCTGGACCACCATTTACAGTCGAAGAAGTAAAATATGCCATCAAAAGCACCAAAGATGGTAAAGCAGTAGGCCCTGATAATTTTCACTCAGAATTCTTAAACCTTATGGACTATGATGGCATAAAATGGTTGACAAATATATTTAACAGTATATATGATACGGGCGTGGTTCCCCAAGAGTGGTTAGTGTCAACTTTTATAAATCTTCCAAAAAAACCCAATGCGAGAAAGTACGAAGACTATAGAATTATAAGCCTTATGAGCCATTTACTTAAAACATTTCTAAAGGTCATCCACAAAAGAATATATGCAAAATGTGAGGAACAACTAACAAGAACACAATTCGGATTTCGTGATGCTCTGGGAACACGGGAGGCCCTTTTTGCTGTACAGGTGCTATTTCAGAGATGCAGGGATGTGAATTGTGATATATACGTATGCTTTATAGATTACCAGAAGGCATTTGACAGAGTAAAACATGACAAATTAATGACTCTAATGCAAGAAATTGGAATTGACAACAAAGATCTTAGAATTATCAGAAACATTTACTACAATCAAACGGCCAAAATCAAAATAGAAGACCAGTTAACTGATAAAATTGCAATAGAACGTGGAGTACGACAGGGCTGTATTTTGTCTCCATTGTTGTTCAATATTTATTCTGAATGGGTATTTAAGGAAGCTTTAGACGGTTGTGCGAAAGGAATACTAATAAACGGTGAATGGTTGAATAACATTAGATATGCAGATGACACTATAGTTTTTGCCGATAATCTGAATGACTTACAGATATTAACAAATCGCATAACAGAAGTAAGCAACAGATACGGACTAGCTCTTAACATAAAGAAAACCAAATTTATGACAATTAGTAAAAAACCAATACTAAACGCTCAACTTACAATCAACCAACAGAATATCGAAAGAGTCGAGCAATATACATATCTAGGCACCAATTTAAATAGCCAATGGGACCACTCAACAGAAATTAAACAGCGAATAATAAAAGCAAAAGCAGCATTCGTTAGAATGAGAACTATTTTCAACAGTCGAGACATATCATTAAAAACAAAATGCCGTCTATTGAACTGCTACATATTCACAGTTCTGCTCTACGGAATGGAAGCATGGACACTGACTGTTGCATCTATGAATCGGCTCGAAGCTTTCGAAATGTGGTGTTAAAGGCGCATCTTACGTATATCCTGGGTTGACAGAGTTACTAATGTGGAGGTCCTGCGTAGAATGGGGAAAGAATGTGAAATTCTCATGACCGTCAAAACTAAAAAGTTGGAATATCTAGGTCATGTAATGAGAAATCAAGAACGTTACGGCCTTCTCCAGCTGATTCTCCAAGGGAAAGTAAATGGTAAGAGAGGACCGGGAAGAAGACGCATTTCCTGGCTTCAAAATTTGCGAAAGTGGTATAACACGACTACCACTGAACTGTTCCGCGCTGCAATAAGCAAAGTGAAGATAGCCGTGATGATCGCCAACGTCCGGAACGGATAGGCACTTTAAGAAGAAGAAGAATGAGAGGTCCCAAATATAGGTTGCTAAAAAATATCATGCAAGATAAAATAGCATGCAAACACAGTCCAGGACGAAGAAGAACCTCATGGTTGAAGAACTTGCAAGATCGGTATGGTGTTGATACAAGCATGCTATTTAGGGTGGCAGTGAATAAAATTAAGATAGCTATGATGGTAATCAACGTTCTTAAAGGACAGGGTACATGAAGAAGAAGAAGTTGTTCAATACTTACTCGGAAATGCTGCTCAGGGAAGCTATTGATGGTTTAAGAGAAGGTATAAAAATCAATTGTGAAATCATAAACAATTTAAGATATGCGGACGATACGGTTTTGATTGTTAATAATGCAAAGGATCTGCAAACATTAATAGACCGTGCAGTGGAAGCCTGTGACAGATACGGCATGAAATTAAACTGTAAGAAGAACAAAATTCTTGTAGTAAGTAAAAACGACGTAAGGCATCACCAATTCACAGCTAATAATGAACCCTTGAAAATAATCGATAAAATTACATACCTTGGATGCAGCCTAAATAAGGAATGGGACTACTCACAGGAAATAAGATGTCGTATAGAAAAGGCGAGAGCTGTCTTCAATCGCCTTAGGAAGATTTTATGTAATATGTATCTGAACATTGATATTCTTCTTTTTTAGGTGCCGTCTTCTTAGCGAAGGTTGGCGATGACCTCTGCAAAGTCTTCCCTATTTTGGGATTTCCTTTTTAAACTTTGAAAGTCTAATCCTGTCCAATCTTTGATGTTGCGCTTTGATGATAAAAATCTAAGTTTTTTTACCGAGCTGATAAAAAAAATAATCTGGTTACAGTTTTTTAGGCTTTCCCCTCATTGTTTTAGCTCGCTAACGCCTATCACATACCATTTCATTTTCGAATTCGGTTGCTAGGGATCTAGCATTCAATGTACCGTCGTTTATTTTTAAGAGTTTTTAAATTTGATATGCTTACAGGTCATTATTTTGCCCTTTAAGGATCTGTGGGACAAACTAGCAGTTTAGTGCGAGATTCTGGAATAATTTTTCTACTCGCCTGGGGTAATAGATTTTGAGATAAGGATACAGATAAATTTTTGAGCTTTAGTTATTACAGTTATTCCACTGAAAGTCGAAAGAAAGAGCCTAGTTTTTGATAACAGGGTTCACCATCGTAAAGGAGAGGTTAACATTAGAATAGGAGAACCTATTTAAGACACATCACTACACCATTAGAACTCCATTTGCTGAAACATAGAAGTGAAATTATATTGCATTCTTATTCAAAAGACCAAGACTTAAATTTTATGTTGACATTATAGGAGTGCAGTTTGCTTTGGGCAAAATTTTGTCTTTACTTCCATTTCTTCTTCACTATCAAAATAACACGTGAAAAAATTCATGTAGAATGTATTCTGACAAAAATTAATTATTAATCTAATTATAGAGAGCGAAATAAAAGAGAATATACTGAAAATAATAAAGGATGCACATAGCCTATCTTTAAATATAATAACAGATCAATGATCGCCATGTAAATCTACAACATGTGCTGCGTTACTGTTGCCTAATTTATGTACATTATTTACTTTTAGTATTATGAATAATGCAAAACTTTTATTTTAGAAGCCTGAATATCTATAACAGTTTCTCAAAGTTTCGGTTTGCTGCTATAACCATTGCTGGAACTATTCTTTTGGCCACTATACTTGTTTGTATACTAGTAAGTGCAGACCATATAATATATTATTAGAATCTTACTACATGTTTTTTAATATTGCAGCAATTACTTTGTCATAAGTAATGTCATAACTTACATATTAATATAATTATTACTTATAAGTAATAATTATTATATTAATATATAGGGTGGTCCTTAAGTAATTGTACAAAAAGGAACAGTAGATTCTACACTTTAAAATATTACGATTTAAGCCAAATTGCTTTAATAAAATATTAATATTAAGAAAGATACAGGGTGTTAAAGTGCAAAATTAAAATTTTATTTTTTGCTATAACTTTCACGTTTGTAAACATTTATGTATAAAAGTTTACAGCTGGGTACTTTTAAATATGAGAAATTATAATTTGATGTACACTTTGATGTAATTAATAGAGGGCGCCACTTATGCCACATATGTGGTATACATTTTCACTTAACTTTTTTGCTCTTTAAGATACCTGTATTTGGGAATAAAAATATTAAAGATACATTATTTTGACAAAAAAAAGGTATACTTGTTAATAACTTCAGAACCCAACAGTTTTCGAGATAATTGCATTTTAAAAATCAGCTGCATAATTCTGATCTAAGGCAATTACTCCAGGCAACGAAGACAAAAATAGACAAACACATTAATACTTCTGAATTTTGGTATAAAATACCTTTAACTAAAGTTAATAGGAACGAAATATTATATTATATTATATTATATTATATTATATTATATTTATTATATTGTATTAATAGGATCGAAATATTAAATAAAATAAATATATCAGCAGGATAATAATAGGATTTGGCAAAATAACAGAATAATAGGATTTGACATCAAACATTTTACGTTTTATGTTAAATTAAAGTCATAATCAAAACATTTTGTTTACAAATCAAATTAAGAGATTTTTAAACACAATAACACAACTTTTTATCAAAGTAAGTGTTATATAAATATGTTTACATTTTCTTTAATTATCAATATATCCAATATATTCCATAAAAAATCGTCTCATATTAAATAGCATCATTGGTTCTAAAGAAACTGCTGCAGTATTTATTTCTTCCCATAGTTCGTTGCGAATGTTTATGGGATTCTTATAGACATGTTGTTTTAATGCGCCCCATACTCCAAAATCAAGCGGATTAAATTCGGATCTACGTAGTGGCTATAATGTATAATGTATGAATATATTGATGACATTACTTATTCATATGATTACGTTACAGCTTACTAGTAACTATAATTACATCTCGAACAAATAGACTATTATGATTTACTAACGAAATAATATTATGCTGAACTAAATTGCCTGTATATTTATTATATTTATAACAATATCGGTTATTAGGACAACGATGATGTTTTTGTAAAAATGCTGAGTCTTTCAGGTTAGATTTGTAGCAAGAGGATTATGAAACAGGACACATAATATGTGTTATTCAATGCCTGTGCTCTAGTTACTATTTGTCCTAATAAAAATGGGTAAACAGTTCACCTAATGAACAATAAGTATTCTTTTCGGATTTTTTATGAATTAAATAATTATATCAATATCTCACCACATTGCCAAGGAATATGACTACCACGACCAATCCAACGTTCAAAAAAGTTGTATTTAAGTTAGTTCTAACTGCCTTCTCTCTAGAATGTGGTTGTGTATCATCTTGCATAAGCCACATATTTTGGGTTTTTAGCATTTTACAATAGAGAAAAGTAATCAAACGCCATTATAGAAACTTAAGAAGCGATAGCAAAGGGAAATTGTAAACATGATGACGGCCAACGTCTGAATACGAACACGGCTCCTAAAGAAGAAGATGAAATATATTTTCTTCAATAAGATATTTAGCACATATAACAAAGCATTTTGTGATGTTACATTATCATCTTTGAGTTGTTTTAATAAGAATAAACTATGAATTATGCTTATCTACAGGTATTCAGTGCTTTACCGCACAAATATCAAACTAAGAATTATTGTGCAATTGACTTAAAAAATGCTTTTATCTCAAAAACGGTTAAATTTTCAGGTTACTAACAAGTATACCTTTTCTTTGTAAAAATAATGTATCTTTAATATTCTTTAACACAAATAGAGCTAACTTAAAAAGCAAACAAGTTAAGCGCAAATTTATGCCAACCATGTGGCATATGTGGCGCCCTCTACTAGTTACATTAAAGTAGGTATAAAATTATAATTTATCCTACACAAAAGCATCCAAATGTAAATTTTTGTGCAAAAATATTTAGAAACGTAAAAGTTATAGCGAAAAATATAATTTTAAATTTCCACTTTAACACCCTGTATCTTTCTTAATATCAACATTTTATTAAAGCAAGTAGGCTTAAATCGTAATATTTTAAAGTGCAGAATCTACGGTTTCTGTTTGTACAATTACTTAAGGACCGCCCTGTATAATAATTAGAGCGCGGTACGTATGCAATAGTTTTTTGAAAAAATATGCGCAAGTATATGCATCTTTTTTCATGAAAAGATACACAAATATTGACTTTTTTACAAAATATGGAAAATATGAAATCCAATATGTAATAAAAATTAATTATGCAATAGAATAAAATAGGGTCAAAAAGTACCTACTATATTCAAAAGATGGCATTTATAACAAGATATATTTCGAAATTTTCCAGTGAAAATGATTCTCTTCTATCAGCAAAAATGTATATAGACATAGAAAAGGTTCTTTTAACGTCTACTGACGTGATTAGACAATATTGAAGTTTTGGCAGTATACTATAAGGCCATGGTACATGTTTGTCAAAAGACTTATTTTCGTAGATATTTTTGACTATTTTAAAAAATTTAAATCCTTCATTCTTTGTTAAAGTCACTTCTGCTTTGCGCCTTATTTGGCACCCGGAACGTTGTCATATTACTTAGCCATAAAGTTTCAATAGTACTAATGGACTCTGTTAAACTTAATTGTCCACTCTCTAATGATGTGATCATACCTGGTATAAAGCCAAAATTAACTTTAATAAAAAGTAAATATCTAGCTACACTTGCACTTTGTAACAAGTGTCCTTACTTTAAACTAAACTCCGAGCGTCGTCCTCTATGTCCAAAATTATGTCTTTAACGGCATTAAAATGTTTAGCGTAGAATATAGCCGCGTTAATCTACGTTCCCCATCTGGTAATTACAGGTTCTGGTAATAAACTAACTTTAGGCAGTCTCTTCCTATACATCTGCACATCTGCACTCTTAGAGGGGCTTTGATGAATACTTTTTTAACATTTGAAATAAGCTTATTTACAAACGGAAATTCTGTTCTGGTGGTTTCTGCTACTCGGTTTGTCCCGTGCAGGAGACATGTAACATGCACGAAATTGGGGTAAAATACTTTAAGGTTCTGTCCTACTTTTACCGTATAGTGTACGGCATCAGGTAGAAGCACCAACAACTTTTCTTCTTGCACTGGATTTGGAAGAAAGAAGCTTCATAGAGATTGCTATATGAATCTGGATACCGTCACATTATTGGTTTTGTTTAACTGCTTCGAAGCTATTAAGTATGCGTTTGTAGAATTATTTTCTTGATATTAGAATCAGTAATCTAATTTTCGAAACCACATTCATAATTTTGCTTTAAACTGTGCCTTCTAAGAATTGCAAGGCAAAAAACACGTTGATAAAGATGTTATTGGAGACATGGGGAATTTAAAAATTGCATTCAACAACATATCTCCTCAACTAAGCAAAATTCTTAGCGAATTGGTTTCTAGTACTCGTACAGAGTATATCGAAATAAAAAGGAAAAGACAGTTAAGATTTGATTTCACGTACAGGGCGACTGTGCATCTGCTTATACGTATTTCGCCCTAATAGGTCTCTTCAAAACCGCTTTCACAGTCGCTCTGAACGTGAAAATTAATCTTTTCTGTCTTGGGATGTCGCTATTTGCATCTATACGAAGCCATGTTAGAGTTGCTTCCTAAGACAGAAAAGATTTATTTTCACGTTCGGAGCGACTGTGAAAGCCGTTCTGAAGAGGCCCATTAGGCCGAAATACGTATATAAGCGGATGCACAGGCGCCCTGTACGTGAAATAAAATCTTAACTGTCTTTTCCTTTTTATTTTCTTGATGTTTTCCAATTCTCAGATGTACTATATATCTGTCACAAGCATTAGTACTTTCATCCACAACGATGTAGAAGTTTTTCATGCCAATTGAAGATTTTATTTCCTGAAAAACTGTCTCGTAGACCGAATTAACATGAACATTCTGATGGTCGACTCATCAGGAATGGTTTGGTTGCAATGCCTTGGTAAAAAACTTCTAAATTGGGAATGCTAAAGTTTTCTTGAAAAAGTTCCTTATTCAGCTTAGATTTTGCTCCCACATTTTGAAATGCGTTTTTAACATTGTGTTGAACAGGCGCACATTTCATTTTTGCAACTTTTCCGATATGCAACGCTGTTTTTAAATGCTAATTCACTTGAAAATTATTCTCCCAAACAATTTTTTTTGAACATGCTTTGCAAAAAACTTATTCTCCACTAAATTCTAACTTGGAAATACCCTTAATCCACTTCGCAGTTTTTACTATTTTCACCATTTTTAAAACCAATCAAAACTCGCTATATTGTATGTTAATACACCAAAGGTTTTTAACAAACGAATACTAACCTGAGTCTAGTTCTGATTAACCCAATATTTAATTCGCAAACAAACAACCGTATTATAAGATCCTAAAACCTCCTTAAAATGATATAGGATTATCTATTTTCTAACAATAGTAGAATTATTTACAAATACAGTGTCTCATTCATTATTATAAAACTCCTTTAGATAACAGTAATAAAAATAAATAGTCCCTACTACATACTCTATTGTTGTCTAAGGACCACAGTGAGATCGGGTTAAAAGATTTTTTTTTTTTTTTTTTTTTTTTTAATGGCATAGACATTAGTCATTCAGCCAGTTGCAATAGATTCTCTCCAATCAGTCAAATACACAACTCTATCCCTAATAGAAAACTAAGGGATAATTAATAGAAGAATATACGACAAGGAAACTTACAGGATCACTTGCTTCTCGGGTTGATGACCTTAATATGCAGGTAAATTAAAAAGTTATCAAAATATGCATTTTTTTTACGTACAAAACAAAATATGCACGTATAGTCTATTTGCATATAATCCGCGCCCTAATAGTATTTAGTATAGTAATAAATACCAGTCATTATTTATTTCATTATTTCTGTGACTCTACGGCAAAAGCTAAATTGTTACTTTTTGCTAATTTTATAGGAGACCTGTTCGAATAATTTTATAATTTTGCAATAAGGCTTACATTTACTTGGTGAAATTTATTTTGTATAATTTTGTTATAATTTTATATGTATATATAATAAGAAAAAAAAAAGTAGAAACACCAATTTGTTTTTAGGGTTTTTGTAAGAAAAATATTTGTCATATCAACGTTTACCATAAAACTATAAAGGTATAGTTAAGAAAAATATGAAATCAAGAAATCTATTAAATAACAAAAACATGTTTCTTATTGGATATTATGGACAAAGGTCCTATTTTGGATAAAAAATTGGTTGTTCATAAAATCCACCTTGGTTGCTTTTTTTGATGTACCTAAGGCGTAATAAAACGCAAGACAATTTTCATCTATAAAGTTTTCATAAATAGGGCTCATTAAGTCTTTCTTCTCTAAGGCATTTATCGACAATAGTCGATTGGGAAACAACAATTAAGAAGTTTTAAGTTATCCATTGACGATTGTGACTATGTTTTACTTTTTTATTTGCCTTTTAACCCTAAAAGGACGAAGGGTAGGTAAAAAATTATCTACATAATTGTTTTACATCCAATTTTCTAAATAACTTTGTTCGTACAAATCTAAAATAATTAGTAGTTGTCGCGTATTACGGCTCTATTAACTGCCACGGAATTAGCATTTAAATAATTTAAATAATTTTCTTTTAGTTTTATACAAACTTTACAGCGGACTATAAAATAACCCTCTTGGTCCATTATGGAACTGACTAGGGGATAACAGAAATAAAGCGCCTAACGCTATCCTTAATTTGAATCGGTTAGGGAACGATGTTGGAGTTCTATTACCCAGGATTTGCACAATGAAGAGCATTTGGCTAATAGTGTGCCCTTGTTGCGCAGCAGAGTGCTATAGGGAGAAAAGAGATGGTCTGTAGCATTGAAGCACGGTGGAGTGATTCCTGTTTTAAACGCGAATTAATACACCTCGCTCCAATGAATTGATACATCCGAACGTTATTATAGGCGGTAAAGAAGTCTCACAGGTTAAAATTGCTTTTGGAACTGACAGTTATCTAGACTGCTTAGTAGTTAATGGCTAACAACGTCGTAAATACGAGTAAACAGTTACGTTGAAATTATATTTTGCAGTATTTGAACTGCCTCTGCCTTGTTTCGCGTTTCTATATTGCGTAGCGCAGTTTAAAGCATTTTTTTGTATATAGTGTATATGTGATAAGGAACATGAAAATTATTAAATATTTAACGCAGAAAGAATTAGAAGAAGGGTATCAAACCTCTCTAATTTTGAGGTTCGGTCAGTTATTGGTTTCGTCAACAGTGACTCAGCCGTGAGTCAAAACGAAGACGATATTGAAGTCTTCAACGAAAACGACGGCATTAAAATGTCAACTGATGATAGTTCCAGTTTTACTACAATTGATGAAAGTTGTGACACGCCATATGTATACAAATCAAAGCCAGAAAGAATTTACTTAACCAACCCACCGAGCCCTATGCGGCGAGCTGTACCAAATATTTTTCGTGAGCAACTAGGAGTTTGACACGAAGGAAAAGTAGAAAATATATTGCAGCTGTTTAAAAAATGCTTTACTCCGGAAATACTTAAAAAAAATTAATATTACATTAAATTAGATTATAACGATTTTGGGTCTAAAAACTCGGTATATTTGGTATTTACGAATTTAGTTAAAACGACTTAAAATGAAAGTGACACTTTGTTTACTTGTTTTAAATGTAAAAGAATAAGTCTTATTACGGTTCAAATATAAATGAAATGACAATTGGAAATATAAACGACCAAAACAGTGTTCTTCCAAATGAAAAAAGTATTATGTGGACGGAATATTGACAAAAACCTGAAAATAAGACTCATCAAATATTACATGTTCTCGACATTATTGTATGGAGTTTAAAGCTAGGCCGTCACTAAATCTGTATTAAATTAAGTTCAAGTTTTCGAATGGTGGGTGCATCGTAGGACGCGTATATTGCCCCGATTAGTCGAAATAAATTCCGAGAAGTTTTTTCAAGACATTTTAAAATTTAACGATAAAACCACCAGAGCTGAGAGCAACCAAGCAGACAAGTTTGCACCCTTATGAAAAATATTTAATTTGCTAAACAATATATTTTTGAGATAAATATACCACTTATAGACATCGTAATAGACAAAATGTTATTTTTATTTTAAAACAAATCCCCATTTAAAGTTTTTAATTGCAGATTGCAGCATCTAGAGATCCACAGAGAATAGAATAAAGATTGCTGTCTCCGATTCGAAACTTTGGTAAAGTAACGATGGGCCGATATTACACTTCTGTGGAGTTTGAAGAGGATCTCCACAAAGACTTTGGTCTGAAAAGACTTTGGTCCGAAAGTACCTACTGAACAAAAGAAAGGCAATTGTATTCAAATATGTTTGAATTTTCAGATGCAAAATCTGGAAAAACACCAGTTAGTTTTTTTCTTATGTAACACGTCAGAAGCCTACAAAGATACTTTTCTTTCTATCAATCCAGCATTCTGATGATGTTATAGTAACAAATTCAAAAATAATTCAGATATCAATATTTTTAGTAATAAAACTAAAGGAGGTTTTAATACTTTAGACCAAATGACGATCTACGCGAACATTACCAATTTTAATTTTTTCACTTTGTTGGATGTTGAAACCAATAATACGTAGTCTATTTGTTTTTAATTTTCTAAATTGGAATGAAAATAATAGCAATCGTCGTGGTTTGTTTCTGCAAGAATTAGGACTTGCCTTAACTCTACCTTCTATTTAAAGCAAAGGTGCAAATTCAAATAGATTTCAACATTTTGTACAGCATGCCATGAAAAATATACTTCAACGCAAAATTTTCCAAGTTGTACCTTCATCACCATTCCAACATAAAAAGGGACGATGCCATTTAAATCTAAAAGAAAAAAGACCAATAAGTTGGCAAAAACAACCATAGATTGTTTGGTCAAAATGCCAGAAGTATGTATGCTGTAAGCACAGCAAGAAGTAAAATGAATGTATAACCTGCGATGATGGCAATTCAACTGTAACCGATTACTCCGGACAAGTTATAAATTATTATCCTTTTAACTGTTTTATTTACGTCTAGGAATACTTTTCTTTATTTGTAAAAGTGTTATTTTCAAACTAGTTTTAATAAAGAAGCATGTTTTTGATTAATACATATATGTGTAGACATTTATTCACCCCCCTTGGTCCTCGCTGTTTTTATCAAAATGTTGGTCATAAAAGGTTTAAATCTCTAAAATTGTGAACGGCTGTGAATGAGAAAAAAATATTTGAATTTAACCTTCCACCACAAGCGCGCGGACTCACTGTCCGCGTTTGATTGAAATGTAAAATTTCTAGCATACATCCCACTATTTTCTGTAGCCGCTTTGTAAGTCTTCATTTACTCGGCTACTCGACTGTTTTAGGTTTATGTTAGTCTAAACTGAGAAGTTAGTAAGTTAACTTCTTTCCCAATTACAAGCAAATGAGGATTGAGAGTCCGCGCGCGTATACTAGTGTAATTGACATAGGTTTTATATTTATTGGAGTATTTAATTAATAAAAGTAAGATCA
Organism: Diabrotica undecimpunctata; assembly: GCF_040954645.1. Classification (NCBI taxonomy): domain Eukaryota; kingdom Metazoa; phylum Arthropoda; class Insecta; order Coleoptera; family Chrysomelidae; genus Diabrotica; species Diabrotica undecimpunctata. Next base: position 104,042,134 of record NC_092806.1, read on the forward strand.
TATTTTTTTCAACTTATATTATTCTAGTTAGTATGTGAGCATATATATCCATAATATTCATGTGTTAATTAATCTTTTTTCTTACTAATCTTATAATCAAAATCAATTCTTTTTATAAACAAATAATCTTTTCAGTTTATTTTTTTTTTCCAGATTTCGTCTTACGACTCAGAGCAGTCTTACTACGAATCAAAAGTTGATGGAGAAAGCATTATTAGATGATGAGTTAGAAGAACCTTTCTAGGATGATGATGATCATTAAGAAGAAGATTATGTAGAAGAAAGAAGTGATAATTCAGAGAGCGAACAAGATATTTCGGATATTGAAGTAGAAGCATCTTCTGTCAAAGAAGCATTTTTTATTGGCAAAAACAAATTTATTAAGTGAAAAAAAGACGCATCATCTCAGATTGTTAAAACCAGATCTTAAAAATCAGATTTATTGAAACATTTACCTGGTCCGAAAACTTCAACTAAAATATTGAAATATCCACTTGAAACTTGGAAATACTTTTATATTACAGATATGTTAAAAATTATTGTCGAATATACAAATCAGCATATTGCTTCAACTGCAGCCAATTATTCGCGCGAAAGAGATACATCACTTTCGAACATGTGCGAGCTTCAAGCATTCTTTGGATTGTTGTACTTGGCCTGCGTCTTAATGATACCCAAGGAACAGGGATGGAGTTATTTCGACTTGTGATGTCTCTAAACAGGTTTCAATTTCTTTTACGGCACTTAAGATTCGACAATTCTGAAACTCGTGAAGAACGCAAGAAACTGGATAAGTTAGCACACATACGGAAAATATTTGATGCCTTCGTTACCAACTGCAAAACTGCTTACAGTCCTTTTCATTTGGTAATAGTGGATGAGAAATTGGAAGGGTTTCGAGGGCATTGCTTATATAGGCAATATATTTCAAATTAACCAATTTTCGCCCTACTTGATGCCAAGTGTTACTTTACTTCAAATCTTGAAATCTATGTAGCGCCGTTGTCGCGAAAAAGATAATGTTATTTGATACAATTCGTAAAAACAAAACAGAATTACCACCTCAGTTTGTCAACCTCCCAAAGTCACGGTTAGTTAACAACAGTTTACAAGCAAAATAAAAACGTACCACTGTTATCCAGTCTTCGATATGATACTAAAATAGATGAACTAACAGGTAAACCCGAAATCATAATGGATTATAACAATACTAAAGAGGGTGTTAATATCGTGGACAAGCTGTGTGCTGCCTATAACACTGCAATAAATACCAGGAGATGGCCAATGGTAGTTTTATACTCCATGTTAAATATTGGCCAACAAAGGGGAAGCTGCAGTTACTGCGACAGAAAAAAGAACCGTTCGACCCAGTATTCATGTGTTAAATGTGAAAAATATATATGTGTTTACAACACTGCAAAAATATTTGTAATGAATGTGTATAACATGCAAAATAATTAATAAATAAGTGTTTGTAATTTATTTTATTTTATTTTATCCAGAGAATTTTTTAGTCCGTCTCATACTTGCTATTTCAATATGCGGACTCATAGTCCGCCGTGTGTACTGATGCAACTTTTTGAGGCGCGTGAACTGAAAGGTTATTAATTTCAAATTCTTTTTTATATCGGAGCCATCTCATTTAAAGCTTATTACAATGTTTGCTTTCAATAGTCAATTTGCTTTCGACCAAGTAAGCAGATAAGAATTCTAAAAATTCCTAAAAGCATTTTGTGGGCCATTTTTCTACTTATATACCTAGGTATCCTACAATAATCATGATTGGTACATGTTAGCTTTTTTGCTCTTAATTCTAATTGTAATCTGCATGATATTCGAGATGAGTATGTCCAAGAAAAAGAAATTTTTGATCGATTACTGATATATTTTTGTGCAAAGCATATCAATAATATTTTAATAATAATTTTTTTTATATCAAATCTCTACAATTTTACAGGGTGTTAATTTTGCTGCGAAATTATTAAAAAAGTATAGTTATCGTTTAAATTACCTATCATAACACTGCCAATCCCTATATTGAAAAAACGAGTATCGAACATCGAAAAGTAACCAAAAACGTAAAAATATACAGGGTGTTTTATTAAATAAAAGATAAGTTTGTTTCACCCCGTCAATATGGGTTTCCCGGTATATTTGAAGATATCTGTGTTCCAACTTTACCTAAATATTTATTTTCGTATCTTTTTCGACAAATAAGTAATTGGACTTACTAGCATTAATGCAGTACTCTGTATGTACGCAATTTTTTTTATTGTTATATTTCATGTTTACAATCTACTCCATACACAGAGTAATAAGTAAATAGTCTGTAAGTAAATTAACGTGAGTTAGGTAGCGTCCAGTGACGGTTCTCTAAGTATTATTGCGGTAGGTCTTCTAGCCATACTCTCTTTAATCTTTTTCGGCAAGTGGTTGGGTGAATAAGTTCATTGTTGTAATCAGTGGTGCGATTTTTATAATTTATTGAGTAATTCTTTATTATGTCCTTATGTAATGGGATATCCAGATCATTGTTAAGTGTTTGGTTAGATACATACCTACCATGGAGCTATACTTGTCATTCGAAGTATTATGAATTGGAATGTTTGAAGTATGATCATATTTGAAGGTTTACTGCAGTCCATAGTTTGTCCTTATGTCCATATGGTATGAGTATAGCTTTGTAGTACAGAAGTAGTTTATTTTCAAGAGATAACTGAGACTTTTTGTTAAATAGCCAGTTCATATTTTTTTGTTTAAGATCTACTTTTTTCCGTTTAGTTTTCATGTGCGTTGTCCATGTTGTTAAAGTTTTTCATCCAGATGCAATCTCAAGTATTTGACAACTGGTTTTATAGGAATGGAAGTATTATTAATATAAACTTGCGGATATGAGGATTTTCTTGTTGTAAAAGTATGTTGTACTGATTTGCTATCATTAACACTGATCTTCTATCGCTTAAGCCAGTTTTGTAATTTGACTAAATGATTTTGTACTCTTTGTGATGCTACATCAGGATCGACATCCACTGTCAAGATTCCTTTGTCATCGGCAAAAGTAGCTAAGAAGGTATTATTGCTGGTTGGAACATCTGCTGTAAATATCAGATACAGAAATGGCCCAAAACACTACCCTGAAGTACGCCAGATTGTATGATGTGGTAATTTGAGTAGCTGTCTTTAATTTTGACTTGGAAGTAAGGGTCAGTAAGATGCGATGTTAGTATAAAGTATATTCGTATTCAGTTTGTAGGGGACACCTTTATGCCATATTCTATCAAATACCTCTTGTATATCTAGAAACAGTCGAGCGTAAAACTTTTTCTCTTCGGGAGTTGTTTTAATTATATTAGCTATTATGTGGCATTGTGCTATTCTGTAGCCTATTTCTAGTACATGATTTGAAATGCCATTAGCATTCGTACGACGCAATTCGTAAGGACTTGAAAGCTATTTTGTTATTTTGTAAATGACTGTAGTTAACATGGTTAAAATCGTGCTATTTTGGTTTAAGAGCTGAGAGAACATATTTTTAAATTCATTTAGGAAATTTGATAGTTAATCTGCTAATTCATTGTTGTTATTTTTGTTATCTGCGTTTATGTTTTCAATGGCAGCATCTCTATAACTGGTTCTGCTGAAATAATGAGCATGATGTTGGGTAGGTATATTTACATTATGATTTAGGATTAGGATTAGGATTTTGAGTCGGGATTTATTTTGATTTGTCCTTGTATCTGACATTTACTAGTTCACCATAACAGAACATCTTCTATATTTAGATGGATGTTCTCCATTGCAGTGAGTGCAAGTTGCTGGCATGTTTTTTGGTTTCTTGCAGTCCTTTGTATTGTGGGATCCAGCGCATTTTACGCAATTATATGGTTTTGCACAGTACGTTTTAGTTTGACCATATTCTTGACATCGTGTACATTGTGGTTTATTTCTTTTAATTATCCGTGGTTCTACCCTTATTTTACAATGTTGTATATACTGTAGTTCAAATAATTCTTTGTTTTTTGCTTGAGACTCTAGGTCCACAAAAAATAATAGTAATGGTTCTCGGCTCAGTCTGTGCCTTTTGTAACCTTCCTTACCTTATGACCCTTTTTCTGGATTTCCGCTTTTATTTCATCTATCGGAAAGGAGTGATGTAGATCTCGAATAATTGCTCTGTATGCTCTTTCTTCCTTAGGTTGGTATGTATGGAGGACGATTTTTTCCTCTCGTACGTGATCGTTTTCTGTAGGATTCAGGTATCTTTGGTAAAATTTTTATTGTAGTGTTTGTTAAGGCTTTAGTAAAGTAAGTTTCTACTTTTACTGCTTGAACTAAATTATCTATCATTTTGCTATATTTTTATTCGTATCATTTACGGAGTTTTCCTGTGAAAGTGGCTAAAACCTATTGAGTGTAATTGGAGCTTCCTTTTCTTTTGAATCTTGACGTTTAAGCCTTTTTCTTTTTGATCTTATTGTTTGCCTTGGGTGTTTATTATTTTGATAGTCTTCATTTTCTTCATTGGGGCATGGAATCATATTCATTCTGTGTTTCTGCATTGTTTTTTTAGTTTAAGTTAGTTTGAGAGTTTGATGTGGAATGAGAAAAGTTGGTTTGCTCGTATCATTTACGGAGTTTTCCTGTGAAAGTGGCTAAAACCTATTGAGTGTAATTGGAGCTTCCTTTTCTTTTGAATCTTGACGTTTAAGCCTTTTTCTTTTTGATCTTATTGTTTGCCTTGGGTGTTTATTATTTTGATAGTCTTCATTTTCTTCATTGGGGCATGGAATCATATTCATTCTGTGTTTCTGGATTGTTTTTTTAGTTTAAGTTAGTTTGAGAGTTTGATGTGGAATGAGAAAAGTTGGTTTGCTGGGCAAGTTTTAGCTGTACCTGATATAGTTGATAATTATCAAAGGTATCATTCGGTTTACTGTTGGTTGATTTAAGCACAATGGTGAAGCTTGAGTATTTATTTGACTTACTTGGTAATACGGATGTATTATATTTGTAGGCTCGTTCTGCATTATAGTTGGAAACTGCACTCTAGCGTATTGAAAATCACTTGATCCTGGTCCGTTCCCTGTAGGAAACATTTTCACTTCGCTTAGAGCTTACTTTTCGTTCACATTGACTGGATAAACAAACATATATATTTATTTACTAATAATCTATTTAAATTTCACCCCAAAATTCACATTAAGTTTGACAGATATTTTTTGAAATTATGTAATACTACCTAGATCCACAAAAATATATAAAAATAAACTAAGCATCAGGACACAAGGCAATTAAAATCAATAGATGACTAGACGTCTGCATGAAAAATGCAAAACTATACAGAGGTTAATAATGTGGATCGGATCATTACTTACTGAAACTCGAGCTCAAATTTACTATAAACATAAACACAATTAAATTTTAACCGAAAAGTACGAAACTACTAAGAAAGAAACAACATTTAGTATAAACACCCTTTACAATTTGGATAAAAAGAAAACTATATCAGAAGAGACTAGACCATAGATTTCATTGTACATTATGTAAACTACGACACAAATATGCATTATGCATATAAGTCGATGATAAAATACAATATCGCATTTAACAAAGAACTTTTAAAATAATGATTATAAGACATAAAATCCAAACATGAAAACGAAAATGTGAGGAAGTGGAACCATGTCTAGGTGAAAACAAGTCTTCGGAGCCTTGGAGATTCATTAAAAAGAAAGAGTATAAGTAGAAAAAAACCTACAAATCATCAACATTAATGTATTTGAAAGTCACTAAGCAAAAGAACTACAAGAGTTCAGACCTGAATATTTTTAACAAATACTCTAAATATACCAAAACCATGGACCAAAAATTACAATTACAATAGGACCTAACTGCTAATTTATTAAAACTATAAAAATAAAGAGCCTATAAACCAAAAAACAATTCTGCAAACTTCTAAAAAATGCAAAACCAACGCTTGCTAATATGCTGACAAAATATATTAAGATATATTTAAGGGGATATTATAATATTTAAAGCTGAAAAGAAGAATGAATAATACCAATGCATAGAAGAGGTGAGAATGCATCTCATTTACCAGTAGTGCTCTCAGTAAATTATACGAAAAAGTTATAAAACCCCTGTCAAAAAAAATATGAATCGCTTGAGCTGAAACAACAAGCAGTGTTTCGAGTAGGATGATTTTGCATTGACCATACCTATACTTTAACCACACTAAATGAAAAAATATTGGCTAGCCAAAGACCAACTTATCTATTATTTGTACACTAACGGAAGCTTATAATACAGTCCTTATATATAGACTATAGCAAGTACCGAAAGATTCATTTATTAATAATTAACTTGTACAACGATCCTCGATCAAAAATAAAGATTAACAATCAGTTATACGAGAATATTAGTGTAAATAAGAAACTAAGGCAAAGCTGCAGTCTATCTTCAATACTTTTTAAAATCTATCTAAATGGGGTACTAAAGAAATGGAGATCATGCTCTGGACTGGGTATACCATGTAATAAGAAAATCACCTAAATCACCTTATATAAGTAAGTCATCGCGAAAGACCAGGAAAATCTGCAGTTTATCATAAAGTAAACTTTGATCAAATAAAAGGCAGATATCGAGCACAGCTTATTAATTAAATCTTGCCCAAGTACTTTCGCTTCCTAGAGCATCTTCAGGGGCATTTTCTAGGAAGCGAAAATACTTGGGCAAGATTTAATTAATAAACTGTGCTCGATATCAGCCTTTTATTTGATCAAAGTTCATTTATTCGAGCATTTAACCTTATATTAATTTATCATAAACTGTTTAATACCAACTTAGCTTGGTGCCAAAGTCTTAAAGTCAAGTAATTAAAATTAAATTTAGTCATTTCATATGGAGAAAAGTTGTTTTCTAGCTATCTCTAAAATCAGGCACAATGAAAACCAACGATCAATACATAAGCCTCCCCAATCGTTATGTCCTGCAATGAGGAAGGGTGCTGACATAGCTTGGAGATCAGATAGGAGTATGATTGGTTTCATCTTGGAAGATGTGAGTCACACTATCCAATGGAATACACAGGTGTGTACGTGTGTGTGTTTATTTTTTCGTTTTGGTTAAAAAAACTTTCACGTATCATCAGGTGTAGGAAGAAAACAAGTTTCTTGGTTAAAAAACATTCGTGAATGTACACAGATAACAAATGCAGGACAATTATTCCATATTGCAGAAGATCGAGAAGTCTTCCCAATGGTGATCGCCAACGTTGGATAATTTTGATATGATTTTGATATGATATGACACGCGAAGAAGAAAAAGATCATTAGGATTAGACTGGTATGTCGGACTCTTATATTACAATACAATACCGACTAAAACCCATCCCCTTTTCCTGTCTTTACATCTTTTCTCCACGGTACTACCGTAAGGTATATTACTTCACGGGGAGAGGATCTAGCTATTGCTCTTCCTTCATGTTGTCATTGTTTCTTTCTTTCTAACCGTCTCTATTTTCAGCTCGTCTCCTTTTAATGCGGCGAAAATCATAGAGGGCTTACATCACAAATGTGCTGATTGCATCCCAAGTTGCCTGCGATAAATGCAATTCTGCTACTATTGCTTCTGGTCCAATTTTCTGTTTAATAACTGTTTCCAGAGTACTCAGCAGCAAGTTGAAACGAAGACACACGAAAAACACGTGTTCCGCATTTTAACTGACCCCAACGTAGGATGGGCACTCTGGAGAATCGCCATGTTTAAAGCGTGTCAAGTAGTAGTTGACCTCGCCACGTTTGTGGATCAGCCAAACATTCACCTGTTGTTGCGAAATCCCACTGTTATTGTCATCGATCATTGCTGTTTTGCCATTCAATTCTTCTTAATTCATCTCGGCATGATGTAAATGTAGTTGATTTTATTTGCTGATAAAGGGTCTTCCTTTCTTCAGCTAGCATTTCAATGGATAGCATCTTGACTACGACGTATATTGCATCCTCAGATACTGTGCGGAATGCGCTGAGAAATCTTAAAGCGATCAGACGCTATACTGATGTGACCTTCCTACATGACTCCTGGGTTCCGAGAGTGTCAGTCCCAAATCTACATTCCGTATGTTAATACTGAAGTGACTACTGACGACAATAACGTCCTCCTGCATTGTTTTGGGCTACATACATTCAGCATTAGCCGTGATAAGGCTGCTGACGCTTTAACAGAGACATACTCTACTTGCTGCTTGAGTCCGGCATCAATCAGCATTCTTAAGTGTCGAAGGAATGGTTGTGGTGTGATTTCATGTTCTCATTTCATGTGTATGTTTATGTGTGTGTGTTTATTACAAATAAAATCATTTTCAGGTTTCCTAAACTTATTGGTTGTGGATGACCCGACTACACCAGAAAAGGTCCTCTAAAATTACCATACCAGTTAAGGGTTAAACTTAAGCATAAATTTTTTGTTTTTTCAGTTCAGAATATCAAAAACAGTTTAACCAAGACGCCATATAACAAAAATTATCTATATAAAAAAAGTTAATAGTGAGTAAAGATATATTTTTTTCTTTTTTTAGACTAAAGGTGTGAATAGATCTGTTCCATATATCGGAGCTGCTTTGACAGCAATAGCATCTCTTACTTATGTTGCTGAAAGTGGGGAGCAATTACTAATAACTGTATGTATACAGATAGCTTTAGTATTTAAACGTAAAATTATATTAATACGGGCGACTAGGTTCAATATAAGTAGGCGATTTACCACTCTTCCACTCGAGGTCTAAGAGCGTTAGTTACATAAGTTTTCGGTCCACTGCTTTTACTAAAATAATTTATTTTTAGTTAAGTGAAAACAATTATCGGTAGTGCATATTGATGCTTGAAGTCATACAACTAGTAAAGGAATAGTTGTCAGTTACCACTGTGAAAATACAAACATTATTTTTTAAACATTTAAACAAAATTTGGAAATAATCTTTTTGTAGAGTATTTTGTATCTGAACGAAAAATTAATAGTGTGTCACCTCGGGGGAACAAATAAGGGTCTAACCACCTTCTGTTATCTCCGGGTGCTCTGTAGAGGGCTTCGAATATCGCAGTCAGAAGATCCTCTACCCAAGTCCATTTTCTGGGTATGGACTTGTAATTATTTATCTTCTGAAGGCTTGTCTTGAAAAAGACAAGATATTTCTTACATGACAAAAATATAGGTCGAAATAAAACATCAGATTGTAGTTGAATAATATCTCAGCCACAGAGTATAATTGGAACAGCAGGAAGCAGCGCCCCAAGAGCACTAAGCTCTCGGAGAGCCCGTGAGGGACTGACCTGGCTGACCTGAAAATCGCCAATATTTATATGCGCTGTTCGAGCGATAAATAGGGATTTCCAGGTCAAGAGCCAATGGGAAAATTCGAGGCGGGGCGATGCGCATCGAAGTGCGTACTATCGCATTCGATGACAAGAGCAGGGAAATAAGATTTTTTTCGTGACACTGAACCGGCCTAACGACAGTTGTTTTGAGTAGTATGGATCTCTGTTACAAGAAACTATATGTTTTCAGCAGTCGATTTTTTGGACTTAACTAGTTATTAATAAATTAATGTTAAAAACCGGTAAAAGTTCACTGTTTTCATCTATTTGCAATGAATAAGGTGTTTAAAACAAATTTAAGAGTAGTAAGCTTCTAAATCATTTAAAAAAAATTTAAAAATGGTATTTTTTAAATGTTTTTATTCCTTGTTTGTTAAATGTGTTGCTTAGAAACTTGTAAAATGAGTCGAAAATTTTGGTTTATTTTATAAATTGTAATATTTTCTTAAAAATTAACTGACGACCTTCATATTACACAAAATGTAAATTCTTGTATTGATTGTATGGTTAAAATTTTAAAGATATCGGCGAAATAATTTAAAAGTTATTAAATTTGTTTATCCCAAATAAATTTTTTTAGCAACAATAAAAGTTAAAAAATTATAAGGTTGCAGTAAGTAAATAAAAAATTCTAATAAGATTTATTTTCTCAATATTATTAAAAAAAATTTAATGAAACGATTTTAAATATTGCAAAAACTTGTCGATTTTTTCACTATAAACAATTAGAATAACTTTTTAACTGTTGTCTACACGATCGTCTACACTTTGTCTATACAAAGTTAAGACGTTCGTTAAATCCTGTATAGATCCCGAAATGCAACGGTATATCAATAATTGGTCTAGGGATATCTTAAACTGACTTAGGTCATACAAAATCAAAAGGCTTTTCTAAAACTAATGGACTTTTACCCCATAAAGCTTTCAATTCATATTTTTAGTTTTCCGATACCTAATCTATTGCAAATTGCCACCAAAAACATTAAAATCAGCTTTTTTCGGCGTTTTTGATTGTTACAAAAAAAAAACACAAAAATTACTTTCGTCTCAGAATAACTCAAGTTAACAAAAAAAGTATGTTTAAGGCAAAAAACATGTTATTATAATTTGCTTAAAAATTGTTAAATAAATAAATAATAATAAATAAATAGTAAGAATCATGCATATTTATGCTTTATAATAAAAATTACCTCAAATATTACAAAAAAGAAAAATTAAAAAATAAAAAAAAAACTCATTAAATAAATTAGATGGTTTATTTAACCATTTATTTATAAAAATATTACATATTCGTAATGTACGCAAAAACTGCATACAAATTAAAAAAAGAAAGGTCGAAATCCATAAACAAGAACCAGAGATACAGTTAACAGCTCCTTATCCCTCCATCACTCCCGCCAGTTTCAAAGCCGGCCGATTTTAAGGACCACATTTTAAAGCTTTGTGGACGATTCCGTTGAAAGGTAATCTCTTTCAAATTTTTTACAATAAAAATTTAAAGTATATTCTTTTAATTGACGCTAATGAGATATCTAATTGTTATCAAAAAAGCTGCTGTCAATTAAAAAAAAAACGGACTTATTTTGTCTCAAATTGTCCTAAGACAACTTTTTCTTTTCAGAATTTGTAACAAATGCAAGTTTTCGAAATATAAAAAAAAACAATTTTCGTATAAGCAACAGTTAAAAAGTTTTTAAAAAATCGACATGTTTCTAAAAAATAATTTTGCAATATTTAGAATCGTCCTTTTTCCCTTTTTTTTTTAAATAATATTAACAGAATACATTTTCTTATTTCATGAACAATACATATAGAAATGCTGTAACTTAATCATTTTCTGACTTTCTGAGTAACTAACTAAATATTGTCGCAAAAAAATTATTTTGAGATAAATAAATTATACAACTTTTAAACTATTTGACTGATCGCTTTGAAATTTTGACCATATCTTAAACACTACCAAAACCAGTATTACGTGTAATATAAAGATTCTAGGTTTATTTTGAAAAAAGTAATTAAAATTCATAAACAAACCAAATTTCTAACTTATGCAAGTTTCTAAGCAAAAAATATAAATAGAAACATTCAAAAAACTCTATTTTAAAGGTTTTTGACAATATGACTTATAAGTTTATTATAATTAAATTTGTTTTAAATGCTTTACTTTTTGCTGATAGACGAAAACAGTGAAAAGTTACCATTTTTTTGACCTTTTTCTGTTAATAAATCGTCCAAAAGTGGTCCAAAAAATGCACTGCAGGAACATATAGGTTCTTATTAGAGAGATCCATACTACTCAAAACTACTGTCTTTTGCCTAGCCGGTTCAGTGTCACAAACAGAGCACTTTGTTTGCTTATTTTAACGGTCTATATAACTGATATCACATTTAAAGCCCCTACACAGGTTCCAACTAAACAACCCAACTTTCGTGTTCAACAATTTTGGGCCCGATAATTGGGGTATGTAGGCTAGTTGACCGACAAAAATTGTTACGCCCCGACTCAAAAGGTTGGGTATGGGTAAGTCATCTGTCGGAATGTCTCGGTTGTAGAACTAAATCGGTCGGGTACAAATGTTTTTGTCGGTCATCAAGCCTACACACACACACGCACCGTAGGGACTAACGTTATTGGTCACGACAGTTGAGTGGTGTTTAGGATTTTAATATATATTTACTTGTGATAGAAACTCAAGCCCATTGGATATTTTTAATGGGTCATTTGACCCTGCATGAATCACATATAAATCAATACTACAATATGTAATAACAACTTTAAAAACTATGCCGCTAATTCTTTTCGATACACAAAGCATGGGAATTAAAATTAAGGGTTGTTCCTCAGACTTCTCAACCCTGTCCTAGCCCAAATGTACGGCGTTGCAAAAATAATTATTCTATACACTGATTCGAAATTTTTTGTATGAATGCCGTACTGTATAAAATTACCGAAAATGTGGAAAATTTTTTCCGAAAACTAAATTTTTTCCTGCTTGGCACCAATATTTTTGTACACCATTAGGTCGCAAATCATTATTTTTTTACTGCCTACCCAAATTTATTATTGTTAATAAACAATGAAATGGAGTAAAATCCCTTTCACACTGTAACTCTTGAAGATCTGTCAGATACGAGAAGAGAACAAACAAGGTAGATGTTAACTATTCCGTATATTAGAGGAAACGTTTCGTTTTGTATTTACAAAACAGCAGCAATCTATATTTGTAAGAGTAACACTCTCTTAAAAGGAATTAACAAGTTCTTTGAATTAAAAGAGTAAGCCCAAAAGTGGCCTCTCATATTAAGTGAACCGGAAATAATAATGAATAAAAAGTGAACAAAAGTGAAAACACCCAATAATAAGATGATAGCCAACCGTCAGTAAAGGATATGGTACGGAGAGAAGAAGACATACTTCTGCTTTCGTAAATTAAAGTAATTTGAAAATTATATATTTTGACCTTGTACACGCACATATGTTATACATTTATGTCACTGAATGGACAATTGAATCACTTTCAAGTGAGCTAACACGCGACGCTTACATACTTTCACCCGTCCGTGTATATAAACATGGTTGGTTCCTAAAAAAACTGAGACGACTCAAAAAATTAATAGCTCCACAGGCTAGCAAAGAACTAAAATCAAGAATTGTAGCGAAACTAGAAGATGGCTGGTCACTATCTGCCGTAGCGAACCATTTTAATATAAGCAGAACAACAGTTTTTAATATAAATAAAAGATGAAGAGAACAAGAAACGATCGAAAGAAAGCAAGGTTCTAGAAGATCAAAATTATCTACCGCTCATGAAGATCGTACGCTTTTGGAGAGATTAGAAGAGAATCATTTTGAAGATGCGAGAACTGTATGAATTATGTGACAGTTTTCAGGAAAAAAGACAACAACTTGAAGCAGAATTAAAGCATCGCGTTTTAGGTACCGAACTGCAGCACAAAAACAAGCTTTTACACTACAACAAAAGCAATCAAGACTTATATTTGCTTTAAACCAGCAGCTACAAAATCAAGATTTTTGGTACAGGGTAATATTTACAGATGAGAATATTTTTCAATCTCCTAAAAAGGGCAAAATTGGAGTATACATACCAGACAATAATAGATTTAATCCTCTATATGTTGATATATATCGAACAGCTGGACACTTTAGCGCCAATGTATGGGGATGGATTTCATCCAGAGGAGTGGGAATGGTATGTCGTATTGATGGCAGGTTTGTTGGGCAGGGTATCTGTATATTCTAGAAAACATCATGTTTCTCAGTGTAGAACAGTTATATCCAGAAAATAATTTTATCGTCCAACAAGATAATTGTCCTTTTCACACTGCAAATATAATAAACCAGTGGCTCCAGAGTAACAACATCGAAACCTTACTATGGCCCAGCTACAGTCCCGATTTAAACCCAATCGAAAATGTGTGGAGGGTAACTACAAAACGGTTGTATTGGCGTAACTTGATACCTCAAAATGCTAAAAATCTGTGGCACTGAATATAACAGGTTTGGGAAGAGTTCTCTGAAGAAGACAATTTCATAGTTCCTTTTATGCAGATGGACCGAAGAATTTTATCACAAGCAGAGCTGTTATCAATGCTGATGGAGATATTACAAAATATTAGTTTTATTTTTACATACCTTAATTTAGTATAGTTTTGGTCTTCCAGACCTTTGCTTTCTTGTTCGAGACTTTCTTGTTCCCCTTCACTTTTTATTAATAGAAAAACTGTGGTTCTGCTTATGTTAAAACGTTTTGCTACCTCTGATAGTGCCAAGTTGTCTTTTAATTTGGTTATAATTCTTGCTTTATTAGGAGTTAAGACGTTTGTTTTATTCCTTAATAATAATAAAAAATAATAACAACATCCCTATTTTTATGTAAAAACTATTATTTATATACTCTTTATAAAATGCAGGAATTCAAAATAATATAAAAAATTGGACCTTAATAATTATCACAATTTATGAATTAACATATTATATAATTAATGTAATGATATTTGTTTGTTTGTTTATTTTATTAATATGTTATATATGTTATATTAATATATATATATATATATATATATATATATATATATATATATATATATATATATATATATATATATATATATATATTTAATACGTTAAAATCCGTTTATTTCAAGGCAGAAGATTTATTTCAGAAAGCACATTTTTTTAAATGGTATCAATGGAATAAGAGCAATTGCCAACTTTTGGCAATGTTTCTAGTGCAGACTCAGACTCCTATAACATTAAGCTGTTACGGATATGCGTCACAGAATCGCGCTCTTGTCCTCAAAGTAAGTTTCTTATAATATTTATATACTTAATGTGTAAAATGTCTCGTTCACAATATATTGTTTAAATCGTATAATTAACAGTAACAAATTAATAAAGTAAAGAAAATAATACCAGTTCATAATATTTAATGACATTTTTATAACTCGTTTGAAGTATTTTTAAATGATATTCACATCACTAAGATTTATAATTTTTAACTCAAAAACCACAAAAATGTTAATTTTAAGTGTTATTATTTATTAAATAATGAATTGCTACAACGTATTATATGTTATAATAAAAATTCTCAGGCTATGATCTACTTGGTGCGACCTACGATAGAGCCTGCAGTTTGTATTATAGCAACCTATGTATGAACAAACGTAGAAAGTCCCCTGCTCTCACCTGGCAGATATGTTTTGAATGTTTACGAACACGTAACACACTGCGGCCATGTACGTAGGAGATTTTGACAGTCACCATGGGTCATCAACAGGTACCACAAAAAGTATAGTCCTTGGTGGTCTAAGGATAGCGAAAAACTGTATGAAAAATTCTATAAAGACTAATTCTCTAAAGGAAAGCAGGAAATTGCAGTCAAATTACTTACAGGATCGATACCGCCATGCGCCTGAAATGGACAAGCAGTTGAAAGTGTCTACTAGATTTTAAAAATTCTAGTAGACCAGCCTAGTCACTGTTTTGAAAACTTGAAAGCAGTAACCCACCCGACCGCCCAACTAATCTAGTAACACCAAACCAAGTGGCGTTTAACATAATATCCACCTCAAGAGCACCTCAACACTACTTAAACACAATTAAAGTTAAAAAAACCCCTTAAGAATTTAAAATCTACTAGTTCACTTGAAATAGAGTATTCCAACGCTTTCACCTATAAGAAAATCACAGAAACTCTTAGTAAAATGATCGCTTTGATGGTATTCATGGAGTTTCTAAAGGACAGTTGCAGATTTACTAGGCACTGGATTTCGAAGTTCTTCTCCGATATTCTTTAGACGGGAAATGTTCCTTATTAACTAAAAAGAGCAAAAATGTTTGCCATTTTAAAGCCATGGAAAGCTAACGATTTGCCAAAAAAATACCGTCCAAGTGCATTTTTAAGTATGGTTTACAAACTTTTTGAAAAAATACTATAGGATAGAATTGGCCAAACAATTCTTCAACATATCCCTGTGAAACGAGCAGGGTTTTGACCAAACTCCAGCTGCACAGACCTAGTCCTAGTACTGACTAACTATGTAGAATCATACTCTCAAAAACTCCCCCTGTGTGAATGCGGGTCGCTATAGTAGAATACATTGACAGTGTCTTCTGCTCGTCGTAAATGGCGTCAAATCGGAGCAGCTCTCCGCTCACCATTACCCAAGTCCTATCTTATCCCGGTATGACAGGAAATACTCCCAAGCCAAACCTACACCCCAAAAGAAAACTTTCACGAATATAAAAACCAGTGGAAGAAACCACTGAAAACAAACGGATGTGCATTGGGCAGGCGGCTATGCATAATATTAATATACCGTTTCCCCAACCTCAAAGTATAACACCATCTTGCCAAAGAAGTGCATGGTCCAAGGGTAACATGGTTGGCTACAAGCGATGCCCAAGGGAGATGACGACTCAAGGAGTAAATTGCTTTAGCAAGGTAACGGCGTACGGCCCCACTGGACCAACGAGCATAACCCAACTCGTCGGAAGAAAGATGAAAAGGAAAAGGAAAAATAAAAAAGACGAAAGAGGAAGTAGCAGGGATGAGGGAGAAAGTAAAATAAATCTAGGAATAAAACTCGAGAGAAAAATAACCGTGATGTAACTTGATTTGCACTTCGAATGTGCCGCTGGTACATAGTTAAACTCCGTGTGCAAAAATATTTTTTTTATTTATTTTGAATTAACACAATACATGAATATATTATGACCGCTAATAAGTATTGTTTCGCTCGCTATCCGTCGGCCTCGATTCTCGTATCTTGTATGCTGTCATCTGGAGATTCTTTTAGTTACTCTTTTATCTTCGCATATATGACACACATCTGCATCTGCATAGACTGCTACGTTGCCACATCAGAAAAAAAATGCATGAAATTAACTTAAACCATATGATGGCGTGAACAAACTGGAGGAGAGAAATGGAAGAAAAGTAAGAAATTGGAGCTAGAAAAAGTGCAAGCACAACCAGCGGGAAGGATAGTTATGGTAAAGTGACAGGAAAGGACAAAAACAGAAAAAGAAAAAAATAAAATAAGGGAGGAGATTGTAAGGAAGGAAAAGGAAAGGAAAAAAAGAAGGGGAAGCGAGCGGTTCGGACAGCGGAAGCAGCTTAGACGATGAATGGAAAATGCTGAGATTACAAAAAAGAAAACCAAGTAGGAGGACAGAAACGACCAGTTCGGAGAAAAAGCGACAGCCACCTATCTACAAAGCCAGATCAAAGTTGGAGCGTCTTCGGGACGGCGTAGCGGATCTCGAGAATCCCATGAGGAACGTACCAAATACAATGCTATCCATAAAGAGGGAGGTCAGAATCCTGAGAAATCAGATGCTCGATTCTATCGAGAAAGTGGATTAAAATAAGAAGCAATAAGAGGCTTCAAGAAAGTCGGCAGTCTTTATCACAAAGAACGACAAGGACAACAAAGCCACTGAAAAGACCAAATCTATATTTTCGAAGTTACTAGGTGTTCCAGCAAAAGTGGACTAGGAACGCTGCCTGGGAACTATGAGAGTCATGATGTCTGCTCTTAAAGATGAAGCGTAGATCCACAAGAAGTATGGATTCAATCTCCCAAACAAGAAGGAACACCTTAGCCGGTAAAGTGCCTTAAAACGTGTAAGAAACTGGTACAGAAGATAAAGGAGCTAGGAAGAGAAAACGTAGCAATTCACACGCTGTCAGCACTGGGAGTTAAGTCATCGGGGAGAATTTTGGAGTGGGTTGTAAGAGAAAGAGATATACTTCTAGGTAAAAAATCAACAAAAAGGTCGGCCATCATCAACCCCAAGCCCAAAGAACAAAATGGTGTGGTAATCATTAGCAAAAGTAAAGAACAATCTTTTGTGAATCTAATGACAGAAGTAAACAACAAACTGACAGGAAAAAATCACAGACTAGAGGCCAAGGAATATCACTGGAGCTGGGCGACGGATGGGAAATGGCGAATGAAGTGAAGAAACTCCTCACTGATAATACATGCGTGTCGAGAGCGGTGATAACACGGTGCATCGTAAACAGAAGAATCCAGGTACAGGAAATCCCACCCAATACAACGAAGGAGGAGATCGAAATGGCTACAAAAAAAGCAGCTAGCAACGAGCGGGCCTGTGACATCATAAAAATTTGGACCGAGAAACGAAGCAAAGTAATAGGGATGAAGAGTGCCGTGATGGATGTGGAAATCGCCTTTGGAAAGATACAGTGGCACTATAAGGGGCAGAACAGAAGAGAATGATGCTTCCGATGGGCAAAGAGGGTCACATAGCGCTGGAATGCAAGAAAGAAATAACCAGATATCTCAACTGCGACATGACTGGTCATGTGAAGAATTCAGGAATATGCTCAAAGTTTAGCCGACTGGTTGATAGAAGATATCACTAAGGACTAGTCCCAAGAAGAGTGCGTAAGTGGAAACACTACGAAAGAGAACGCGAAATAAGTCCAAGGCCTAATAATGGCAAACACAGGAAACAAAACTCGAGAACTAAGGGTGCTCCAAACTAACGGGAGAACTGCAGGATTAACACATGATCTTGCCGAGGCTACCGCAGTAGAAAAGAACATCGATGTGCTGTTGACGGCGGAGCCAAATGTAACAGAGGTAAGGATACGATCGGGAGGGCTGCAGTACGAATCTACAATAGGAAGCAGCGAGTGTATGAAATTATGCCGAAGGAAGGATATGTAATTGTTTAGGTGGAGGGGGTGCGGCTGGTCTGCTGTTATATTTCTCCAAACGTGAAAGTGGGCGGATACGAGAATGCATTATGCTGGGAGATTTTAACGCAAAAGCAGAGAAGTGTAGATCTCCAATCACCGACACCGACAGTAGAATACTGACTTACTGGGTGAGTACTCTGGACCTGGTGATACTGAACTCAGGTCTAGAGTCTACGTTTGTTAGAAGCGGTACGGGCATGTATATTGACATGACCATGGCAACACAAGGAATCGTGGCTAAGGCAAGAGGCTGGAAGGTTTTGCCAGACTACACCAGAACGGAACATTGGTACATCGAATTCTTGATAACCGAAACGGGGACAACTAACGCCGTCCATGCGTCTGGAACATCAAGGGACGAATGCGACATGAAAATGACTCGAAAGTATACGAGGATCTAAGTAAAGGGAGAGTTAGCATAATACAGTGCCAATCACTGACGGTGGAAAACCTGACACCAATGAAACCGAGCAGGACAGATTGCCAAGATGTCAACAGGATGTCATATTGATGGAATGCTGCCATCAAGGTACTGAGAAATAAATGTATAACAATGAGAAGAAAATTAACAAGAGGAAGGGACAGAGCATGGATCAACTCCTTACAAATCAAAATCCTTACAGAAAAAGAAGGCACTGGAAAGAGCTGTGTGAAAAGCTAGATGAGGACATCTGCGGTCAGGAATACAGGATCGTCATAAAGATCCATGATTCAAGATTCCATGCATAATAATATCCTTATGAAATGCTTATGGACAATAATCGAGGTACCACGAGAGCTCCTTCCGGTCGGTAGATGGCATAGAGTATAGAGGGACAAGGGAGCTGAGTGGGCTACACCTTTCACCATGGATAAACTTGTCGAGGCATTGGGCTCATAAAAATCAGAAAATTCAGAAAAATTGAGTGTTCTCCTATTTTTTTGCTTCGTTTTTTGGATTTGTTTTTTTTTGTCAAAAAAATTATTTTTTAACTTAAAATGAAATTTTAAAGGAAAGGGTCAAATTTTGATAGGAAATTTAATTTTGAAAAACCTTTTTGTAGATGTTAATGCACTAAAACTGAATATAATTTACCCAAATGCACCCTAGTGCATAGAAACTAATTAACCCTTTTCTCAAAAAATGCACCCCTTTAAATGGTACTATTTGGGGGCCGTTGATCATATGAAATAATAAAACCTCGTTAACGTTGCGGTTTCGTTGTAAAATACATAATCGATAGTCTATTATTTCGTCCAAACGTTTCTTTTACCTAATTACGAATTACGAATTGTTAATAAATAAAATATTTATCTCAATTTAAGACACTCCCTTTCACAGAGTTTTCAAAATTATCTATTTGAATTTGTCGATATATTGTCCTATAATATAGAGTATTCCGTTGTGTAATATTTTAACAGCGCGTTTTATTGTAAAAATATGACGGCAAGCTTAGCCACTGTGTAGTTAAATCGAATTTCCCCATCTTTAACAAATTTTAATATTTTCGTAAATGTTGGTTTGTTTTTTTTAGGTCTATCGAATGATGCACACATATACGACTTTTTTTCAAACAACAAAAGGAAAATAATTATTTATTTTATCTTTTAATTGTTAATTTACAATAACCAAAAACCTTTTAACAATAAAATTATCAGATGTCTAGTCTTTTACTATTTCATTGGAGATACCCTATTGTTATACCTATTAAAAGTTTTTATATCTAGTTCTGAATATTGGGTGAATTTTTGTACAATTCGCTTTTATTTGACCTTGGCACGAGCTTTATAGGTGCAGCGTCAAAAGATCGTTTTCAATGAAATCTACTATTTATTTTTTAGTGACGTTGAAGATCTTTGATTTGAACTTAATTTAAAAATTTGTAACAATTTCTAACCAAAAAAAAATAAATATCGATACCTTGTTATCTTAGTTTTGTACAAGAATTTATAAAATCGTATGATGACCTTAACAAACTTCGAATACAATACAACATAACATGCAAATGAGCTTTGTCATAACTCGATTTGGAAAAATACGATACTAAAGTTTTAATAGTCTTCGTTAATTTCTTTGTATAATCCATCAACATATTCCAAACATTTTATTCGTACATTGGGCGAGCGTTCTTAATATTTAGATCCTATTTTTCTGTTTGCGTTTAATAAAAGTTTATTGCATTATACTGAAAATCATCTGATATTTGTGGCTTATCTGGTCCTAAAAAGGATCCTTAATAAATTTTTATTTTTTGTCTTCTTAAAATAAGTTAAGATATTGCAGCAAACAATGGTCATTCCAGTACGTTAGGTATTTAATTCCTCTAGTACAACAAACGTTGGAACGTTTCTCTTTTTCATGTACAGTGTCCTTTCAGAACGTTGGTTACCATCATAGCTATCTTAATTTTATTCACTGTTACCCTAAATAGCATGCTTGTATCAACACCATACCAATCTCGCAAGTTCCTCAACA
Source organism: Diabrotica undecimpunctata (assembly GCF_040954645.1). Taxonomy (NCBI): domain Eukaryota; kingdom Metazoa; phylum Arthropoda; class Insecta; order Coleoptera; family Chrysomelidae; genus Diabrotica; species Diabrotica undecimpunctata. The sequence continues at coordinate 104,063,214 of NC_092806.1, forward strand.
ATGAGGTTCTTCTTCGTCCTTTACTGTGTTTGTCTGCTATTTTTCCTTGCATGATATTTTGTAGCAACTTATATTTGGGATCTCTCATTACATGTCTGAAATACTCCAGCTTTCTCTGTTTGATGCTTTTTATGATCTCAGTAGTCTTGCTAAGACGTTCTAGTATTTTAAAGTTTCGAATTTTCTTTACCCAGGAAACTTTTAAAATTCTTCTATAGCACCACATTTCGAAAGCCTCAAGGCGATTTAGATCGATTTTATTCACAGTCCAGGACTCGACACCATAAAGAAGACCGAGAACACGTAGCAGTGGAGTAGGCAGATCCTCAATGCCAATTTTAGGTCTCTGTTACATAACACCTTGGACATCCTTCTAAAAGCCGCTCTAGCCTACTCTATCCTAGATCTAATTTCGCCGTGACTTTCTGCGTTACAATTTAATTGCTGTCCAAGGTAAACGATTTTATCAACTTGCTCAAGTTTGGTATTATTTACATATATAGATGGTTTTGTATGCTGTTGTTTACTTATTATGAGTATTTTGGTTTTCCTTATGTTCAGATCCAGACCTGCCTCCCTACAACTCTCAACGACACTATCAAGTAGAGTTTGCAGATCTGCTTGACTAGAAGATAGGAGTACTGTATCATCCGCATATAGCAAATTATTGATGGCTTCACCGTTCACAAGTATTCCTTTTTGTTTTTCAGAAAGTGCTTTTCTGAAAATTCTTTTAGAGTAAACGTTGAAATCAGAGGTGACAAGAGGCATCTCTGTTGCCTGAGGCAACTCCTCTTTTAATATTAACAGCCTGTGATTCCACACCATCGACTAAAACTGATGTTGTTGGATTCCAATATAAATTTGTGCTAATACAGAGTGCTTAACACGATCAAATGCCTTTCGGAAGTCAATAAAATAACAGTATATGTCTACAGATATATCTCGACAACTTTGAGCAAGTACGTTTATTCCAAACAGTGCCTCTCTCGTTTCAAACCCGTTACGGAAACCATACTGTGTGTCATCCAGATATTCTTCGCATTTATTGTAGATACGACCACGTATTACCTTCAGAAAAATTTTCAATAAGTGGTTTAACAAACTGATGATTCTATAATCAGTACAGATTTTTGTTGATTCTATAATCAGTGCAGTTTTTTACTTCACAGAATGTCAACAATAAGGTTAAATCATACTCAGCAGCGTTAGATCAAAACGCCACTCCATTACCAAATAAAGATCAAGCCATAGTTTTTACATTAATATATGTTATATATAATAGATATTTTTAGATTAATAGCTGCTCGGCGATTAATTATCTCTTCAAAAATATTGCTAGTATGACATAATGCACGCCATACACACTACGGTCTACCGGAGAGGTCTACCTGTGTAGGCAGACCGGAACATGTGTGGGAATAGACCTGTGCAGTTTTTTGAACCTGCACTGGCGACCAGAGCAAAATCAAAAATTAATTTTTTCGAGTGACACCGTACGATGTACCTGTGCATCTGTGCGTGTACTCCGGCCGCTTGTGTAGGTCCCGTCAGTTGTTTTCTAGAGTTTATCTGTGAAGGTGGTCTTTTCGTTCACACCGTATTGTCACACCACTCTTTAATTAACCCTAGAAAATGATGCCACCAGTTTCAACTAAAAAACGCTTGAAGAATTTATAGAATTCATCCGTGTCTTTGGGAAATCATAAACAAAGATAACCATAATCTAAATAAACAAGAAGCTGCTTATAAATTGCTAATACAGTAAAACCTTCCTTAACCGAAACCTTTTTAACCGAAACATCGTTTAACCGAAACGGCTGACAGTTTCAATAATTTCGTCAATAAAAAGTAAATGTTTGTCGCAAAACGTAAACAATTTCGTTAATTTTACTCACCAATTGATGTCTATGTGTGTTGGGAAATCACAAAAACCAAGAGCTCTAAAAGATATTTCCGAAAAGGCATTTTAAGGTATAGAAGCCAAAAAAGTTCATGGATGTCGACCACTTTATTTTTAGAATGGTTTGAAAATGAATTCGTCTCAAGTGTAAAATCCTTTTTAAAATCAAAAAACCTTCTTAGCAAAGCATTGTTTCTTGTTGACAATGCGCCCTCGCCCTCAAACCCTACAAAATGGTGACAATTGTCAGATTTTTGCCACCGAATGTCACAAGCTTAATCCAGCCGTTAGACCAGGGAGTCATAGAGACATTATAGAGAAGCATTCTTAAGCCATCTGTTATTACAGGAGACGAATTAATCTAAAAGTTTTCCCGAAATTCTCAAATCTTTAACAATAAAACATTTTTATTGGTGAGCTCGTGGTGAGTCGTGAGCCAAGATCAAATCTTCAACTTTGGAAAAATGCTGGAACAAACTTTTTGATAAGATGTTGATTGACGATCCTGAAGAAGAAAATAGTAAGAAAATGACAGAAGAAATTAAACCTTTTATTAAAAATTTGCCGGGACATGATGAAATTAACTAAGAAGAGATACGTGACTGGTTAGCAGCTGATGACTCAGAATGTGAATTCATCGACCAGGACATCATTGATATGGATCTTTATCAAGACAACCTGAGCATATCAGATGACGACCCAAGAGGCAACAGGCGGCACAAGACCGTAGACGAGATTTTCAATGCTTTAGAGAAAAGAATTTTATACAGTAGACCTAATTAGTTAGGGACACGACTAGATTCTTAATTTTTGTTGTCATTACATAAAGTTTTGTCCTTTTCGGATTGCTTTACGCTTCGTCGAACAATCGAATGAGGCAAACTCATGACGTTCTGCAAATTAACGATGGAGGGAGAGAGAAACATCATTGTCAAACGAAAACGCAAAAAAATAGCAGATTTCTTTAAAAAAGCATGTTAAACTTGTTCATTTTACCTAATTTTATTACTTAATTTTGGATTTACTTATTAGAAAACATTACGAAATCAACTCATAGTATTTTTTAATACCAATACTTTGATCAAGAATATTATAAAAAATAATGTTATTTTTAACCGAAATTCTTGTTATCCGAAACGGCCTCCCCCCCCCCCCGAATTATTTCGGTTAACGGAGGTTTTACTGTAGAAAAATTAAGATAGATGCGGACAAAGCAGTGGTTGTGAAAAAGATCAAAAATTGGAAAAGCAATTTTAGGAAGGAAAAAAAGAAATATAGACAATCTTTAAAGTCTGGGGCATCTGCTGATGATGTATACTGTTCTAAATCGTGGTACTTCGATTTACTTAATTTTATTCATAACCATGCACTCCCAGAGAATCTTCATCCAATTTAGATCTTGATGATGAAAATAGTTCTGAGGTAAGTAAAATATTTTACACTTCGTAATGTAATTTTTTATTAAGTTGATTATATAAAACACACTATTTCACAAATTTCACCAAAGCTTAAAACTATGTATTTAGATCAACTTCGCTCATTTCAGTATAATTTAATTTACATGATCCTTTTGCCATGGTATTCTATTCCTTAATGATTGAAATAATTTATAAAATTTTCTCGAACAATCTTCGCGTTATTCAAAGTATTTCCTGGGTTTCTCCTTTCTAAGTTTTCAATGGTAGTATTTTGTGTATTGTATTCTGCAGAAATTATAGTTCCGTTTTCAGAGTTTTCTCGATAGAAACATTTCTGAGGTACATAAGACTTTTGTGAGTGTTCAATTAAAAAATTAGGTAAGGCACAGGAAATTAATTAATTAATTCACTACTTTATGGAAAATTTCGGGTTCTAAATTTATATTGGTATAAAATATCCGAAAATGCCAGTATCCCGAAAGTGTTTTCAACAGTGCGCCTGGCCCGAGATAATCTGTGATTAAGAATTTTTCTTTCTCGCGATGTTAAATCTGCTTGCCGAAACGGTTTTATAATATCGGGGCGTAATGAAAAGGCATCGTCTGCCACAAATACATATGGTAAATTCCGGTTACTTCCTGTATACGTCTCACTTGTTGGAATATGTAAATCATTACTTTCCAATTTAAAAAAAAAAAATAAAGTATTTTGTAGTACTCCTCCATCGGATATTCTACCATTTATGCCATTATCTATGTATATAAATTGGTATTTTGCATTAACACCACTTCTTACTTGGACTACAATGAATTGGCTTTATGTCAGTAATCACTTTTCTATCTTGATTTCTAATTATATCAGCAAACCCAAAGCAAAAATTTCAAAATGGAAATTATCTCAAGCTAACTGGAAGAACTTTTCAGACTTAATTGAAAACAAGGTCAACCAGCGACAACTACCAGAAGATCCTGATATAGCACTAGACTTCCTAGTGAGTTTAATCACTCTGGCTGCTCAAACGCACATTGAAACATGCACAATATTGTCTTCTCGTAAAACTCTACCCTGGTGGAATACTGCATGCAAGAAAGCTATCCGAGAAAGTAAAACAGCAGTAAATAAATATCGTAGAATCAGAACTGAGTCAAGCCTGAATAAATTCAAACAACTAAAAGCTATAGAGTGAAGATTAATAAAACAAAGCAAAAAAGACTGTTGGAATAAATACATATTTTCCATATCTATTGATGGTCCCCAGTCAAGTTTGAAATAAAATTAAACAAATGCACGGGAAAATGCACGGGAAAAATTAAACAAATGCACTTAAATGTGGGCTCAGAGGATATCCCTGAAATAATAACATCAGAAATTAGAGCCGCCCTAAAACAAATGAAAAATGGGAAAACACCAGGAGAAGATAAAATTACTTCAGAGATGCTAAAAATGGGAGGCACTGCATTAGAAGAGGCAATGAGAGCATTACTGAATAAATGCCTATTGGAAGGACAAATACCAAAAGCATGGAAAAATGCGGAAGTCATTCTACTCCATAAAAAAGGAGACGCCGCAAATATAGAAAACTACCGACCAATAAGCTTGTTGTCACACCTTTAGAAACTACTAACCCGAATAATAACAAATAGATTGACAGCTAAGCTAGATGCATACCAACCGGTGAAGCAAGCAGGCTTCCGTAAGGGTTTTAGCACTATCGATCACTTGCAAACAATCCAGACAGTTATTGAAAAAACAATAGAGTACAACATACCACTACATCTGGCATTTGTCGACTATCACAAAGCATTCGACAGTATCGAGAAATATGCTTTCTTAACAGCACTGGACGACGCCAGAGTAGATTCAAGATATGCTGCCCTCCTTAAGAATATATACGATGATGCTACTTTTCACGTAAAAATAGATGATGATCTGGAAACTATGAAAATAGACCTTGGCAAAGGCGTGAGACAGGGTGACACCATCTCACCCAAGTTATTTACTTTGGCATTAGAAAATGTCTTCAAAAAACTAAATTGGGTCGAAAAGGGATTAAAAGTAGATGGAGTATATCTTAACCATTTGCGTTTCGCAGACGACATAGTACTAATAAGCACAGATATCCATGAACTAAAATCAATGCTACAAGATTTAATTCACAAATCGAATCAAATAGGATTAAAAATGAATCTCGACAAAACAAAGATATTAAGCAACAGCTCATTTCAGTATAATTTAATTTACATGATCCTTTTGCCATGGTATTCTATTCCTTAATGATTGAAATAATTTATAAAATTTTCTCGAACAATCTTCGCGTTATTCAAAGTATTTCCTGGGTTTCTCCTTTCTAAGTTTTCAATGGTAGTATTTTGTGTATTGTATTCTGCAGAAATTATAGTTCCGTTTTCAGAGTTTTCTCGATAGAAACATTTCTGAGGTACATAAGACTTTTGTGAGTGTTCAATTAAAAAATTAGGTAAGGCACAGGAAATTAATTAATGAATTCACTACTTTATGGAAAATTTCGGGTTCTAAATTTATATTGGTATAAAATATCCGAAAATGCCAGTATCCCGAAAGTGTTTTCAACAGTGCGCCTGGCCCGAGATAATCTGTGATTAAGAATTTTTCTTTCTCGCGATGTTAAATCTGCTTGCCGAAACGGTTTTATAATATCGGGGCGTAATGAAAAGGCATCGTCTGCCACAAATACATATGGTAAATTCCGGTTACTTCCTGTATACGTCTCACTTGTTGGAATATGTAAATCATTACTTTCCAATTTAAAAAAAAAAATAAAGTATTTTGTAGTACTCCTCCATCGGATATTCTACCATTTATGCCATTATCTATGTATATAAATTGGTATTTTGCATTAACACCACTTCTTACTTGGACTACAATGAATTGGCTTTATGTCAGTAATCACTTTTCTATCTTGATTTCTAATTATATCAGCAAACCCAAAGCAAAAATTTCAAAATGGAAATTATCTCAAGCTAACTGGAAGAACTTTTCAGACTTAATTGAAAACAAGGTCAACCAGCGACAACTACCAGAAGATCCTGATATAGCACTAGACTTCCTAGTGAGTTTAATCACTCTGGCTGCTCAAACGCACATTGAAACATGCACAATATTGTCTTCTCGTAAAACTCTACCCTGGTGGAATACTGCATGCAAGAAAGCTATCCGAGAAAGTAAAACAGCAGTAAATAAATATCGTAGAATCAGAACTGAGTCAAGCCTGAATAAATTCAAACAACTAAAAGCTATAGAGTGAAGATTAATAAAACAAAGCAAAAAAGACTGTTGGAATAAATACATATTTTCCATATCTATTGATGGTCCCCAGTCAAGTTTGAAATAAAATTAAACAAATGCACGGGAAAATGCACGGGAAAAATTAAACAAATGCACTTAAATGTGGGCTCAGAGGATATCCCTGAAATAATAACATCAGAAATTAGAGCCGCCCTAAAACAAATGAAAAATGGGAAAACACCAGGAGAAGATAAAATTACTTCAGAGATGCTAAAAATGGGAGGCACTGCATTAGAAGAGGCAATGAGAGCATTACTGAATAAATGCCTATTGGAAGGACAAATACCAAAAGCATGGAAAAATGCGGAAGTCATTCTACTCCATAAAAAAGGAGACGCCGCAAATATAGAAAACTACCGACCAATAAGCTTGTTGTCACACCTTTAGAAACTACTAACCCGAATAATAACAAATAGATTGACAGCTAAGCTAGATGCATACCAACCGGTGAAGCAAGCAGGCTTCCGTAAGGGTTTTAGCACTATCGATCACTTGCAAACAATCCAGACAGTTATTGAAAAAACAATAGAGTACAACATACCACTACATCTGGCATTTGTCGACTATCACAAAGCATTCGACAGTATCGAGAAATATGCTTTCTTTCTTATATGCTTTGGCATTAGAAAATGTCTTCAAAAAACTAAATTGGGTCGAAAAGGGATTAAAAGTAGATGGAGTATATCTTAACCATTTGCGTTTCGCAGACGACATAGTACTAATAAGCACAGATATCCATGAACTAAAATCAATGCTACAAGATTTAATTCACAAATCGAATCAAATAGGATTAAAAATGAATCTCGACAAAACAAAGATATTAAGCAACAGCTTAGAAAACATCACGATAGATAACATCAATGTAGAAAAGGTAGAACAATATATATATCTAGGACATGCAATTAAAAACAAAAAGGAAAATCAAACCCTAGAAATTAAAAGAAGGACACAATTATCATGGGCTGCTTTTGGGAAGTTGAGCTTCATTTTAAAAGACAGAAAAACCCCAATACACTTAAAACGAAAAACCTATGACACTTGTATACTACCAGTTGCAACTTATGGATTGGAAACTATGGCAATAACAAGAAAAATGGCAGAACAATTGAATCGGTGAGTTGAAAAAGGTACACATTCCAAAATGGCTATTTTTCAGGAACTAAAAAAAACTGTTTATCTGCAAAACTAAATATGTTACAGAAAATGGTTCCATTATGAAGTTTCACAAGTAAATGGAAGACATTCAACTGTTATGGTTATTTTGGTTTTTTTAATACTATGTCTGAGTTATTAGCATTTTAGATAATGGAATGTGTCCCTTTTTACACTCAATATCTTGCAAATGAGATTTTAAGGCAACATGAAACAAAATAATTTGAAATATAGCAATGTAATATTAAAATACATACATGATTTATAAAAAAAGTTTACAGCACAATAATGGAAAGTTAATTTTCATCATTTTCATCAGGGGTCTCAGCTTTTGTCGTTGGCCAAGTACGACGTTCATCATAAAAGGGCAAGTATTCCTCTGGAATGTATTTGATGAGTTTCATGACGTCATTGATCTTGCTTGCCTTAATAGGTACCTTTCCATAATCGTAAGCCTTGCTTGAAGGAAGCACTACATCATTGGATTTTGTAAGTTTAAAGGTGTGTGAGAGAAAACCACCAATGAACGATGACGCTACCACGTATCCTTTCCGGTCACTTCTGTGAATCAGATAACTATATTTGCTTATGGCAAAAGATATTCTTTTATCTTCAAGGCTTTTTGGTAATTTAACAAAGTAAAGAGGCCACCACTTCTTACAGGCTAGTACATCTTCATTTTTTACTTCTTTTACTTTGTAAGTTGGTTGAATCTTTTTGGCGTTTTCTATGATGGCCTTGTATTGGTCTGGAGAATAAATGCGATCATATTTTCGTACTGCTCTCTTAATAACTGCAAAGGTTCTATCGCATGGCAAAAAGCTATGCCCTCTTACCGGGTAATATTGATGGATTGATGTAAATCTACCGGTCATAGTTAGGGCTGAAAGTACCCTCACCATAGTGTGGTTGCGGTTTTGGCCGCCACATGCGTCACTGAAAATGTGGAGTTCCGTAATCTCTGCATGGATTTCATTTTGAAGAAAATCTAATACAAAAGAGGTGACTTCATCTGGTCCTTTGTTTGCAACACCTTCGGGGTATGTGTAGAATACTGCCCTATCGTTTTTAAAATCATAAACATTAAATACATAGTACCATAACTTTCTCAGAAAAAACATTTCTTGTACGGGCAAACTGGGTAGCGGTAAGTTTTGCATGTAGTCAAAAACTATCCCCATTACATTAGGTCTAGTTTTACTCAACTCTTTCACTTCATTGAGCTTAGTGTAAAATTTTTTTGCACGTCTCTTATGCACTATTAGCTCTGCAGCAGCGGTACGTTTAGCGTTATCATTCAATGTAGTGGATTTTAGTTTAGTTTGAAGGTCTTCGCAAGTTGAACATACGTCGACTTGTGGCTTCCCAAATCTATATCCAAAATTTTCTTTGAAGTATTTTAGAAAAAACTCGTACTTTACTTTTGTTCCAAGGTCAGGGTGTTTTTGAAGAAACATATCATACATTTTCAGTACATCTAACTTAGCATCCAAATAGGTTATAGGTTGCTTAGTGTAATGGGTTAAATATTTAGGATATGAATCGATATGTTCATGTATTTTGGTAGTTATAGTGGTTGGAATAGTATTAACACGATTTAAATGCTTGCCTCTCATGTCAAGAGGAGACATTCCCTTCGCCAAGAGATTTGTGAGTCTGATAACTATTTTGTGTGAAATTGCATACAAACTTATGAATGCTTTGCGACATACTTCTGAACGATTTCCAGACACGATCACATAATACTTAAATGAGGCATTGATTTGTTTTGAATGATCAACTGTTGGTCTGTGCCGTTTGACATCGAATCTTTCAATACACCCCATTAAAAAGGTGTCTTGTTCATTTTTTGATTGGCCAGCATAAAGTTTTTCTAAAATACGTTTTTTGTCTTCATCTAATAGCTTAGACATACACTGTTTCTTACACTGACAGTCAGGGCCAGTTTGTTTAGCTTCAACTAGTTTACCTGATGACGTAACAAACTCTTCACCCTTGCGTCTAGCAATTTTTTCCATCTCTCTGACATGTAATTCTTTATTTAACTTTCCCTTCTTCCGGCGTGGCTCTACATTTTCACTGTCTGAACTCGACATCGCAAATAACACACTATAACTATTCACTGTTAACTGTTTACGTTATAACACAGCTCCACACTAACTAAACAACAACAGATAAATGACTGGCCGTTTATGTGTAGAAGCCGGATATGCGCAAACGATAACTGTGCGGACTCCCACTACACTTGCGCTGTGTGACACGCGTCGAGTTGAAGAAGGGACACATTCCAGGAATGTGTTCCTTCTTCAACTCAACGGAATATTTTGACCTCTGCATAAGTAATATTTTGTAATGTAATGTGTACCTTTTTCAACTCCATAGATGGAACTTGATCTTAGAAACAAAATGGCTATCTCAGTTTAAATTCGCATTTTTTGGAATGTGTACCTTTTTCATCTCACCGATTCAATTAAGAGTAACTCAACGGGCCATGGAGAGGGTCATGTTAAATATAAGCCTCAGAGACAAAATTCCTAACACCGAAATACGTCGAAGAACTAAAGTAACCGACATCATGGAAAAAATAGCGACATTGAGATGGCAATAAAATCAGAAGTGGAGAATGCTATAAAGGGTCTTAAAAATAACAAAAGACCAGGCAACGATAACGTATACGGGGCAGTATTGAAAATGCTGTGCGAAACAAACAGTCAATTTCTAGACTCACTCGTTAGACTCTTTAACAATATTTATAACAGCGGGGAGTTTCCTGAAGACTGGCTAGATTCAACTTTTGTTGCCATACCGAAAAAACCAAAAGCAAAGTCTTGTGATCAACATCGGATGATAAGACTAATTAACCACATTTCGAAGGCATACACCAAGGTTATTTACAACAGAATAAGCAAAAAATGCGAGGATAACATTGGAGATTCGCAGTTTGGGTTTCGGAATTCTCTTGGGACAAGAGAAGCACTTTTTAGTCTACAGGTACTCATCCAGCGCTGCAGAGATATGAACAAAGATGTGTACATATGCTTTATAGACTACGCAAAAGCATTCGATAACGTAAAGTACGAAAAGATAATTGAAGTTCTCCATAAGATCGGAGTCGACTACAGAGACATTCGAACAATAGCGAGTCTCTATTGGGGCCAAACAGCTAAAGTGAAAGTAGGATCTACCTTGACCAATAAAATTGAGATCAAGAAGGGGGTACGATAGTACGAAGTGCACAATACGGACTCAGACTAAATATCACAAAAACCAAATGGATGTTAGTAAGCAAAACCCAACAACCACCACAGCAACTGATATTAGACAATGAAAGAATTGAACACGTGGATTCGTACATCTACTTGGGAACAACAGTTAACTCAAATTGGGATCAAGCGAAGGAAATACGTATAAGAGTAGAAAAGGCAAGAGCATCGTTCACTAGCATGAAGCAAATTTTCACCTCTAAAAGCCTCACCCTACCTCTCAAAATTCGGCTTTTGAAATGTTATGTATTCCCGGTTTTGTTATATGGAATGGAGGCGTGGACAATGACCGGAACATTGATGAAAAAAGTAGAGGCCTTCGAAATGTGGGCTTACCGACGTATATTACGTATATTCTGGACTGAGCACGTGACCAACGAAGAGGTACTACGCCGGATAGGTAAAGAGAGAGAGGTAGGAATAAGTATAAAGAAAAGAAAGTTGGAATACTTGGGTCACGTTATGAGACATAATAAATATAGAGTACTACAACTGATCGTTCAAGGGAAAATAGACAGCAGAAGGGGTCCAGGGAGGAGAAGACACTCGTGGCTCCAAAACTTGCGGCAATGGTTCGGATTATCATCTGCTGAACTATTCAGATCTGCCGTAAACAAAGTCAGAATAGCCATGTTGATTGCCAACGTTCGGAACGGACAAGGCACATGAAGAAGAAGATGGCAATGGGTAGCACATGTAGCAAGACAAGACACCAACAGATGGTCTCATAAAGTGACATTCTGAAGACCTCGAGAAACAAAAAGAAGCGTGGGAAGACCCAAAAAGAGATGGATAGACGATATAACAGCTGTAGCTGGAAAGCAGTGGATGAGAATTGCAAAAGATAGGGAAGCGTGGAAACAATTGGAGGAGGCCTATGTCCAACAAGGATGAATTAAGGCTGAAGAAGAAGAAGACGGGAAAACAACACACCTGTTTCAGCGCTCAGTTATCATAATTCAATAGTAACTGAAGATTATCAAATTCCTAAAATTATGGCAACTCATTTTTATAATAAAAGCAAAAACGACAACTACACAAATTCTCTGACTCAACATAAAGATCTTCCTTCTACTACAGATCTTTCAGATGACCTTCTCGCTTTAAACGCACCTGTTACTTTTCAAAAGCTTTCCTTTGCTGTATCTACCTTAAAAAATTCTGCAGCAGGAATTGACAATATACCCTCCATATTCCTCAAAAATTTAGCCATTAATGGACTTACAAAATTACTTTCATTTTCTAATCTTCTTTGGATCAACGAAAAGTTTTCCGACCTGTAGAGACAATCCATCATTCTTCCAATAAAAAAACACGACAAACCTTCAACAGAGCCATCCTCTTATAGACCGATTTCATTAACATGTTGCATGTGTATATAACTGTGAATATACTTAACTGGTTTTCTGAAAAGCACAATATAATTAGCTCCGTTCAATCGGGATTTAGACCATATCGAAGCGCAATGGACAATTTAGTATAACTACAAAACCATATAACCGAGAATGTCAATAAGCAACATGATACAGTTGTGGCGGCCTTCGATATTGAAAACGCCTTTGATACTATTCTAAAGAATGTACTATTACAGAAACTCATCGATAATAAGATTACAGGAAATATTTACACCTTCATAGATAACTTCTTAAATCACCGTAAATGTTAAGTTGCAATAAACAGTAATGAGTCAAATGTTCTTGAACAGATCAATGGTGTACCTCAAGGCTCTGTTTTAAGTCCAATTCTGTTTAACTTGGCAATTATTGACATCTCAAAAGAAGTTCGCCAACCAGTAAAAGCTCTGCTGTACGCTAATGATCTACTTATTTACTGTAGTGGAGCAAGCATATCCATTCTTGGTCCATACAACATGGAATCAAACTTTCCAGCTCAAAATCTACGATACTAAGATTTAACAAAAAGCAAAGCGTTTAAAACCCGGAAATATATTTAAAAGATGGTCCTTTACCTACAGTAAATCATCATAAAATCTTGGGCCTAATATTCGATCATAAGTTCAACTGGAAAATACACTTAAAAAATCTAAAGGACAACTGTGCTGGTAAACTAAATATATTGAAAACACTTGCACATCATCAATGGGGAACTGAAGGAAATATGTTATTGAGAATCTATATAGCTCTTATTCGCTCTAGATTAGATTATGGATTTATGCTCTACATGACCGCCTGTAATACTTTTCTTAAATCCCTAAATTCAATACAAACGACCTCCTTACGTATATGTCTAGGTGCTTTTCGATCTAGCCACGCCAAAAGCATGTGCGTTGAAGCTTTGGAACCTCCTCTTTTCATAAGACGTCAGCTTTTACTCTCTTCATATTTCACTAGAGTTTCAGCCAACCCAAAAAACCCAGTACTGAAGCTCATTAACATCCACTACGCTTCTGAAAATAGAGACAGATCTGTTTACCTCCTACCACAATTAGTAAATCCTTTGCTAGCAGCTATAGACCTGAATATAACTACCCTCATCAGTACTTCCAATAATTATTCATGGACCAATAAGCTACCTGCTTTCAATACTAGTCTAACTTGACATAAAAAAGTAGACACTCATAACCACCTCCTTAGACAATTATTTTAAGAAGCAATAAATGCAAAACAGTAAAATCAAGTTCTTTATACCGACGCATCTAAAGATGAAAAGAATACTGGCTGTGCTGTATGTACCGAAAACATAACTTAAGCTCTACACCGACTACCAATTACTTATAGTATTCAAACTGCAGAATTATATGGTATCCTTAAACCTCTTGAAATGACTTCTCCCAATACGAAATCTCTAGCTATATGCACTGATTCTTTTTCTTCAATTCAGTCCATTGCCAACATATACTTTAAATCCGATAGTCCAAAAAAATCCAACACATCTGTCATTAAAACCACAGCAGAGGAACATCAATAACCATTCTTTGGACCCCATCTCATGTGGGGATCACTGGAAATGAGTCAGCAGATATCGCAGCAAGAAAAGCAAGTTGTTCTGACCTAAGCCTAGAAAAAATTCAACTTCATCAAGATCTAGCAGCAACCATAAAACAAAACACTCGTAAAACATGACACAATAATTGGAATGGACAAAACACAAAACTGTACATAATTAATCCCACTGTATACTTATTTAAGATACCTACAATGGCTAGGTGGGACAAACTCATCATTAGAAGACTCCGAATAGGACACACTCGCTTCACTCACGGATACCTGATTACTTCCGAAAATCCACCTGCTTGTGAATATTGTAATTCTCACCACCTTACAGTAGAACACTAAGTCGTTGAGTGCAGTTATTATAGAATATATAGACTAGCGCATAATATAACCGGTAACCTGAAACAGATGCTTAGTTCGCTTAATGTGTACAGTGTTCTAATTGACTTTTTAAAAGATTGCAGATTACATTATCGAATATAACAAATATTGTAACATTGTTTGTTAAAAAAAAACAAAGTTTGTAACACTATACGTAACTATGTATAACTATTTGTAACTTACTGTATTTATCTTATATAATGTAATAATCTTATATGTATATGTAATACTCCAGACGTTCTTGTACCCGTGTGAATGGCCACAGATGTCGAGACAAGTTAATTTCAATAAAAAAATCTTTTCTAAGAACTTTATACAAGGCTTCACATGTTTCAGGAATAATTTTTCCAAGCGCTTGAGATGAAATAATTGCTGAGAATTTTAAATCCTATCATAACTTTTTCCAGTTGCGAGAAATCTCAACGTAACTGATAATTTTCCATGTGCAGAAATAGATAGATAGATAGATAGAACGTTTATTGACCACTTTATATAAAGTTTGAAGTCCGTATAAAAAATACAATAAAAGACATAATAATGTAAACTTAAAATTAACTTAACCATATTGGCTAAAGTAATATACATATGTAAGTATTAGCAGAAGAATTAAAATTAAAAATTTAAGATAAAAAAATCTCTAACCAAAAAAAAAAACAAACCTAAACTGTCACATAAAAAATCTTTGAAATATGGAAGTAAGAAAAATGTGCAAATAATTAAGAATATTCCCGAATCGATGACTAAATAAACTAATACATAAAACTTAGTACATTTTAATAGCAATAATACAATGTGATATGTAGATAGTAAATCGACAGTATTCTAACCAAACTGGGTACACATTATAAAGGTGTATTGAGGTATTCTGTCTTTGAGTAAAAACAATATGTTAAAAAATGCTTTCTGATCCTATTTTTAAACAGTGGTGGAGACAGAATTTTTATTTCGTTAGGCAGATAGTTATACAAGTGAATATCAATTGAATTCTTTGTGCTCTTTGATAGTCTGAATCGTTGTGACCTAATTAAATCCCTCGATCTTGTTAGATGATCATGTAATTGGGAGTTTATAGTAAACTTATTTTTATTATCGTGAATTTCCAACAGTGTTGCATACATATAAAGCGAAGGTAGAGGCATAATACCCATGTTCAAAAATAATGGTTTACAATGATCCCTTAAATCCGCTCCAGCAAGTATCCTCACCACCTTCTTTTGTAATTTAAATATTCTGTCGGCATGACCAGAGTTGCCCCAAACAGCTATTCCATATTGTATATGACTATGAAACAATGAAAAGTAACACATTTTAAGGGTACTTTTAGGTACCAAATAAACCAGGTTACGCATTACAAATATTGTACTGGCGAGTTTAGAACTTAAGTTGTCTATATGGATGCCCCAATCTAAGTTGTCATCCATAAAAATCCCTAACAATTTGATGCTATATCCAAAAATGTGTCTTCGATCTGAACTGAAAACTATATTTTGATTTTTATCCTCGTTTAGTTTTAGTTTATTATGTGTAAACCAGTTTTTAATTTTAAGCACATCGTTTCCTATTTTGTTATTTAAATTATATTGATTCTGGTCGGTACTAATAACGGTTGTATCATCTGCAAAACATATACACCTTAAGGGGTGGGTATAATGAAATATATCGTTGAGATATAGAAGAAAAAATGTAGGTCCTAATATAGACCCTTGGGGAACTCCATGTTCAACATTGTGAAAATTGGAGTAGTTATTATTTAAAAAAACGGCCTGTTTTCTGTTTATTAAATACGATCGAAATAAATTAAGAGCATTTCCCCTTATGCCATATTTGTGCATTTTGTCTAAAAGTAAAGTGTGTGAGACACAATCAAAAGCCTTAGATAAGTCACACAATGTTAAAGACACGAAGTGACCTCTCTCTAGGCCATCAACTACTTCCCTTACAATTTCCTGAATTGCTTGAGTAGTGCTGCATTTTTTTCTGAAACCATATTGATTACAATGAAGTATTTTGTACTTTTCTATGTACTCTATTAAGCGGTTATTCAAAATACTTTCAAAAATTTTACCAAGAATGGGAATAATAGAAATAGGGCGATAATTTTCAATTTCTTCTGGAGATCCTTTTTTGAGTAGCGGTAACACTTTTGTTACTTTTAATACATCAGGAAAAATTCCTTCGATAAGGCAAAGATTATAGAGTATGACCAGTTTATCAATAATAATATCCAGAGTTTCTATCACTAATTGTTTGTTTAAGAAGTAAAAATCAGTGCATTTTGAGTTTTTCAAGCTGTATAATGTATTCCTAACTTCAGTATCACTAACAGGTGTTAAAAACAACGAGTGGCAAGGGGAGTATATTCCCTCCAAAAAATTCATGGCATCATTTTCATCTGTCTCATCTAACGAGTTCAATATATTTCCCGCTACCGAAGTAAAGTAATTATTAAACTCGTTTGATGAAATATTACATGAAGTTACTTTTTTATTTTGAGTTTTATTCCTATGATAATTGATGACTTTCCAAGAATCTCGAGATATATTATCAGATTTTAAGAAAAACTGCTCATATGCCAGTTTTTTCTTTATTGATATTGTTAATTGATAGTGTTTTTTGAATTGATTATACAGAGTGTAATCACTAGTAAGGTTAGCAGTAATTTTTATCTTCGAAAGGTTTACTCGCATTTTCCTTAGTTCATCGTCAAACCAAGAAACAGGTGCCTCAAAATGAATTCTTGACTTTTTTACTGGAAAGCAAACTTCAGTTAATTTTACATATGTGTCAATTATGAACTCAGCTAATTCCGTTGATGTTATTGAATTGTTTATTAACGACCAATCCACAGATTTTAGTGATTGTTTTAACATTTGGGTGCCTTTACATGTTATGTGTCTTCTGAATATCCTATCATTGTCAATTTGATCAGATTTTATTTTTAAATTCAGGAATTGAGCACAATGATCAGCAAGGCATGGGTCTACAACACCACACCCAACTATTTCATTATCTATATTTGTTAAAATATTATCTAAACAACTTGCTGATGTAGCAGTGATTCTTGTAAATTCATCAATCCTCATAGTTAAACCAAAAGAAGAAATTAGATCGGAAAAATATTTTAATTCATTTGAAGTGCCTTTGAAATCAATATTGAAATCCCCAATTATAATTGTTTGAACATAATTATTAGAACAGAATATTAATAATTTTTCAAATAGGCCTAAGAAAATTTGGAAATCTGCGTTACCTGTTCTATACACTGATACTAGAATAGTTTTTATATCTATAATTTCCAAAGCACAAAATTCACCTTCATATTCACAAGATATATCATTTAAAGAAACTGGACGTGTAGATATTTTGCCATCGCAGAAAATAGCAACACCCCCATGTTCTCTACTTTTTCTACAGTAACAAGTTGATAAAAAGTATCTGTCAATTATCACTGTTGTTAATTCAGATTCTCTAAGCCAATGTTCAGAAAAGCACAAAATATTGTAAGTTTTATCTTTTAAAAAAATGTTATGTTGATCAATTTTATTTAATAAACTTTGTGTATTTATATGAAAAATGCTTACCAAACTGGTTTGGTCAGGATTTACTACCAACTTTTGTTTATCAGAACTTATCATATCACTTTCACAAAAACAGGTGTTTCCTATATTCTTTTGCACTACCGCTGATTCTATTCGTACACTTTTATCTACATCTCTTGCGGCTTTCTGGGTGTTACGTGAAAAAAACGTTGTACGTGAGCTCCACATGGCCATATTTTAGGAGACATAGCTTCTTTAAAATTGTTATTAAAAATTGTAACTTTAAATGAACTGTAAATATCAGGATGCTTTGATTTTAGGGATTCTACCTCTACTTCGGGAAATGTAGTCTTCATAAGTTCCCTCACATTTTCCGCAGTCATATCGGGATCGACCCTGTATACATGTAGGTCTATCAACTTATGTACTCCCTTGATTTCTTTTCCATTTAATATCATTTCAGTGTTTTTTCCCACAACTAAATGCTTTCTTTTTTTCCTTCTATCTACTTCTGTCCATTCAGATTTTTCCTGGTTACTTTCACCTACGTATATGTACTCATTTAACTTTTGTTCTGTAGTTACTTGTAATATCGCTTCTGAAACATCTTTCTTTGTAACTTCACATTTTTGGGAAGAACTGGCAACAGTGCGATCTTTGTTCGCGTTGATGGGTTGACGAACTGATTTTGTTTCGACTGAATCCATAAGTGTGTCTTTGTTTATTACCTTATTTTGATGTATAAGTTGTTCTTGATTTTCGACAACATTTTTTTGCGAATTTAATTGTTTTAGTAAATCAATATGTTGACTCATAAGGTCAATTTTTCCGTATAGCTCTTTAATTAGGGTATCTTTTTGTCTAATTATATATTTGAATATGTTAATATCAATTACCTTATCATCTGTTATTAAGTTATCCATTGCTTCCAAAAATATTTGATCTTCAGGTTTCACTGGTAAACAACATTCAATCAACTCGTCATTTATAAACTTAACATTGTTACTCTTTCGAGCACAACTCACATGGATGCTAGCGTCACAATTTATGCACTTTACTCCATTTACTACAGTTTTTTTACACTTTTTACAATATTTATTTTGGAGAGACATTTCACACGTCTTTACACCTGCTTGCTGTGTTGCCATAATAATGCCAATACTTATAGCATAAATACTTGCTAGCTTAAGGTACCTCGTAAATAGCTTGTAAGGACAGTTGAGAATAATGCGTTGTAAAAACGATAAGTGGCATTTATTATCAAGTTCTTCTACGGAATTAGCAGTTTTTTGGTGAATTTAAAATTATAACATATTATGAAGTAAGTAGGTATATGTAGTTTATACGTTTTAGTATCTTGTTATTATAGATTGTCTCAGTGACTAGTCCGTACAGGGTAAATGCACAAAATCGATGCCATACTTCTTTGCAAACTTGTATTAAAATAAACGCCACTTCTTACTACTTAGCCTAATCCATCTTTTGTATTGAGGGTAGCTTAAGTACTAAAGCCCACTAACGACCCTGCCTGGCTTTAGCTACCAGTGGTTCTCAAACATAAATAATATTTGCTACAACATACTTGGGTTAAATTAAAATAAAATAGAAATTAAGAAATGCCTTTTATTTATGTCATACAAGCAGTTTGTTTTTAATTCTACAGTATGTGCTAGCGATACAAACCATTTGTTTATAGATTTAAATAAAATCTAATAAAATAAAACTAAAATATAAAGAAACATTTTATTTATGTATTGTTCCGTTAAAAAGTTAAGGCGGGAAGGACTTTTAAAAACCGCACTGTATATGTTGGCAATAACAAAACGTAGAAATATCCGAAAATAAAACTAATAAATATAGAGTTCGGTCCTGATAGCGATCAAATCTACCACGTTATCAGCTGTCCCGAAATATAGTCATTTTAAATGCTAAAAACAAACCATAATTTAATATTTTATACCTCTACTACAAATTTAAGTGCATTAATTAGTGCTGACAATATTATCTCAAGTGAGTAGCACTTCTTTTCGTATTATTTTTATAACAACAACAAAATAATCTTTAAATAATAGCTACGTAAAGAGATAACAAAAATTCCAGTTGGGTCTTGACCAGTTTTTTGGACCGGCCACAGGATCGGCTTAACTTGTGATCAAGAAAATTAATAAAATGACTTCATACAACAATAATACTACCCACAACTCCACTAAACACAGTTACTCAGATGTCGTAAATTATTTTAAACATTCAACAAAACAACAAGCAATAGTCATTTCCAGCATTGAAGGTACAAAAATCCATGATTACGTCGTAGCTGTTGGATCACTAGTGGGTCCAATTAATGTACTTTTTGACTCCAGAATTGCTAAAAATAGGATATGCATATACCTCTCTTCAAAAAACACTGTTGATGCTCTTCTTCATTCTTATAAATATATCGAAATAAATGGATGTCAAGTCGAAGTAAGAAGATTAATTTCTCCAGCCCAGAGACTTCTAATATCTAATGCATGTCCTACAATTCTGAACGAAATAATTGAACAAGAATTACAAAAACTTGGTATTCACACTGTATCCAAAATGACTTTTCTTCGAGTAGGTATATCTGAAAGTGAGTACAGTCATGTTCTGAGCTTTAGAAGGCAGTCATTCATTACATCCCTGAAAAATATGTCTATTCCTGACTCTTTTACCATAACTCGTGATAATACTTCCTACCGGGTATTTCTCTTCATAAGCGAATTCAATTGCTCCAAATGTAAAACCATTGGTCATCAAGAATCAGAATGCGCTCACATTTCAAACCAAACTAATTTAACTACCCTCTTAGATTCAACCCAAACCACATTATCATTATCTAAACCTCATGAACTTAATGATACCCCTTCAACTCCCCTCTCAGATACAATTCAAACCACATCGTTATTATCTAAACCTACTGAAACTAATGATAAAATATATCAATCTACGGAAACCGACCTCATCCAAAACATATATAAAGATAATTCAAACACTTCGTCTTCTTCTTCCAAAACAACATCACCAGCTGTAAATAACACTGAAAATACTACGAAAATCGACCTCATCCAAAACATGTCTAAAGATAATCCAAACATTTCGTCTTCTTCTTCCAAAACAACAGCACCAGCTGTAAATAACACTGAAAATACTACGTCACCAGAAACACCAATAACCTTAAATAATGCAGTCAATTCTAAACAGATAAAAAGACAACATATCATCTCCTGAAATTAACGAAGACAACCCAAAAACCAAATCATCCGTTTTTAATACCCCTAAACAATATAAACCAACAAAGAAACCCAAAACCTCTTCCAAAACTCCCCGCGAAGATGTCATTCACTCTCTAGAATCCATCAAAGACAAAATCGAAAATAGATCACCTCCTTTTATACTAAATTTCAATGAAATATGTGATCTAATGGAAAATGTTTTAAACTCTCATAACCCTGAATTAACTTCTAAAGATTACTCCAATGCACCAGAGGAACTAATTCAGATCCTTAATAATGTTACACACAAAATTCTAGGTTAAGAAATAATGTCACCCAACTAGAGAAAAAAATAAACCCTAACCCTTCTTCAGCTGACAAAACTGACGAATCATCACTAGTTGAGGGATAATCAAGGGATGATTTTCATTAAACACTTGTACTCCGAAGTAATATCTCATTATCCTAATTATCTCCAAATTTTCAGTGGTGCCTCTAAAGCTTATAACAGACACGCTTCTGCATACTAGTGTAAATACACTACTCACACTATATCCATACCTTCAAACTGCTTGCATCCTCACAGGCGAGACCAGAGCCATTTTGGAAGCCTTAATTTTCTTCAAAACGCGTAGTGAGAATAAATGTGTCATCATCACTGACTTATTAAATGCCCTATTAGGTGTAAAACAAATATACCCTACAAATCTAATATTTTAGGCTTTAAAAAATGAGATAAATATAATTCAATCAACTCGAAAAGAAGTAGCATTTATCTGGGTACCGTCGCATGTAGCAATAACTGGAAATGAGAAACTGGACAATCTAGAAAACACAAGTCGAATAAACTCACAATACACAACCAAATCAAGAAATTACCCATACTCCGATCTCAAAAACCTAATTAAAGACCACTGTATGAACATATGACAAGACTACTGGAAAGATTCAGGAATCAAACTATATGAGATTTATCCCCTTGTGAAGACCATCTCGAATAATCCATCCAATAGAAAGGACCAAGTAATAACTGACCGACTAAGAATTGGACACACTGCACTGACCCATAAATTCTTAATCAACAAAGAAATTTCTCGAACCTGCAGAAACTATTGTCTCCCATTGACGGTGAAGCATATTATGATTGACTGTCAGTATCACGAAGAAACAAGAAGAAATATGGAATCTCAGATGACATCAAAACCACTTTAACCATAAACACTGACCATGTAATTAATTATTTAAAAGATTTACGTTTATATACATATATTTAATGTAAATAAAATGAACTCTTGTGCACGTTACTCCACTAATAACCCTGCGTGGTTGATGTGGATTATGTTTTTTTTTTCTAAATAAAAAAAACTAATAAATAAGTTGAAAATAAAAGAAATTATTGTATTTAATTTCGTGTGTAAGTAATCGTAATTGTACACCATTATATTTAGTTCCTTTTTCTGTCAGTCGCTGTCACATTTAGTTTCTGCTTCACTATCATCATTATCATTATTATCGTCACAGTCATCACTATCTCCGTTATTTATATTTATAACAATTAGTTCGATATCATCCAACAAATTGTCAATTTCCCACATTTTTTTTCTGTTGCTATTACGTCCTTAGTATAAAAGCAAAAAGCAAAAATGATCGGAGGCATTCTACTATTTTTACCGTGATATCCAGGACTATTATGGGATTTGTGATATGTGTCAGTTGTAATTGTCAAGAATTATAAAATGTAAAAAATCGTAAAACAAGAATGTTATCTAAATTTATAGAATGTAATTTTTACCACTGATTTTAAGATTTTGACGAATTTTTTTAAGGAAAAATTTACGTTTTTTAATGAGACAACGAACCACTATAATTATTTTTGGACCTACTCCAGTTGTTGCCATATGCCCTTACTGCGGAAACCATATTGTTACTTACGTTGTTAGTGTACCAAATATGTTGACATACATATTTACCGCAATTTTGTGTTTGACATTTTGTCCACTTTTTTGGATACCCTGTTGTATATCTTCATGTAAATCTCACTATCATTACTGTCCGATTTGTAAAAGATTTCTTGGAGTTTATCCATAAATGAAATACAATTTTTATTTAAGTAAGTATTGCTATTTTTTTAATTACATTGTTTAATCGTCCACTTATTTAGTGATAAACTGATGTTGGAATACAACTATCTCGTATGGTTAAATGCTTTCATTTTAATAGAATGAAAACGAATAGCGGAATGTTTTCAGTTTCAAATAAAATGGACAAACGCCTTCAAATAAGATAATACATATACCGATATATACAGTGTGATCCAAGTCGTGATTAATACTGAAAACATCCTTTAAATTTAATACAGAATAGATCTGTATCTTCAAACTATTGCGATTACTCTTGACATTACAAATGACAATAAACCTAGAGATGTAAGTATTCCCTTATTCTTTTTCAGTTATTTCTACATAAAATGCCCACACTTCTTAAGTGTTTTTACAAATAAAGTTTCTACACATTGGCTGTCACCATAAGAGTGTTGGGTAAGTTTCCAGGTTCCAAAGTGAAACATGCTTACAAAATAATATTTATTCTTACAAACAGTTGATAATACAAATTAAGTTTACACTCTTACAATTGAAAAAAAACAATAACAAGATCACGGGTGATGCTAATGGCACTGCAGTACCATATAACACACGTATGTGCCACTAGTATCACCGGTGATCTTGAACAACTTAATGATTTTTAGTGAAACATGTCACACAGTAAAACTTTTCGCTGACATAACAAAACGAAGAAACAAGTTTGGATGTCTTTTGAGTTTCTTTACTGCCTTTTGTTGCAGTTGTTTCAGTGTAACATTGGTTACAACGTTTTCTCTTCTTCCTATTGTTCATAGTTTTGTCGTCAAATTTAACAAGCAAATGCTTTTCGGTAGTAATAGGTTCAGGCATCGGACTGTAATTGACTAAACTAAAGATTAGTGTTTTACAAAATGAGATAACTTGCTGTTTTGGTGTGTTGAAGAAATTATATAAGTAATTAGTGTAGTGCCACGTTAACAACACACGTTCCCAAAAATTGCTACATAACAGAAGGAATAAAGCAAATATAATAAATTCAGACTACTGTAAGTTGATATATATTTACTACACTACTTGTTAATGATATAATAAATCTGATTGAACCAGTAACTAATGAGATAAAAGCTAAAAAACAAGAATAATCCTAATCTACGATACAATAATAATTTATCAATACTAACTTTTTTTATACCAAACAAGAATTCAAACTAAAGGTGGCCACGCACGAAAATTTGTAAATTATGCATCAACCTGAACCAGAAAATTTAAAACAACTGGAAGATGCTATAAAGGCAGGAAATAATGAAATTTTAAGTAAAATCGATGCTAGCGAGGTGAGACTCTCACTAAAAATCGAAGAATTTAAACGAAAAGTGAATGATATTGAAAGAGAAAATTCGCATCTAAGACAACAAATAGAACTACTTCAGAGACAAAATAGAAGAAACAATATTATCATATTTGGTTTGGATAGTACAGAAGAAATCTTCGACTTTCATGTGATACTAGAGTTGATAAATAGTCTATTAAAAATAAAAATAAACGAGCGTGATATAAACAATATCTATAAACTGGGAAGAGGTAAATCTGCGCCAATTAAAATAGAGTTTCTGTCGTACCTCACAAAAAAATTAATTTTTCAAAATAAAAAAAACCTACAAGGTTCAAAAATAAGCATTGTTAACGACCAAACAGAAATTCAAAGGCAAGAGCACAAACTTATAAAAAAATATCTACTCAAGTTCAAAGAAAGCAACGAACCAAACTGTTACGTTAAAAAAGATATTCTAATTGTAAATGGTAGAAAGTATACAATAGAAGATTTAAAATATCTGGACCACACCGAAGAAGAGAAACGAAGCGAACATCGTACACAAAGTGAACCTAGCACCCCTATAACTACTTTAGTCGAACGAGAAGTTGAAAGTCCACAACTACAAACACCAGTTATCCATAAAACTGGCGTGAGACTCAAACAACCGGTAAACCCATCATCTCAGGAAAAACACGGATACAAGAAATCACAACCACAACAGACTGAAATAAAATTAACATCAAATCAAAAACTAACACATCAAGGAACACCAAAAACAGGTAATTCTAACAAAGACAATACGGATCTCAATATCGCCAATAGAACCAGAAAAAATTCGAAAAGTTCAATCGTTACATAAATTATTAATTTCAGCTTAGTATTTTTGTACAGAAAAAATCAATAAATTAGGCTCAAATAAGATTTATATTTCTTTTTTTTTAGTGTTCTCTATTTTTGTATTTGCATGTACTTTTATTGTATATGTTATATTATTTTTATCTAATTATTGTCTTTTAACTGTATATTGTTATATATTTAACTGGTACTAATAACATTCTCATTGGTACAATAGATTTGGCGTTTAGTTATCATTTATTGCTGTATTACATTCTTTATAAATTATATATTCTTATTCGATATATTTAACTTAATTATAGTTTTGTCCATTTTTGTTTTTCTATTTTTTGTCTTTCTTTTAATTTAACTAAAAATTTTTATAACTATTTTATATACATTTTGATGACATTTTTGTTAAAATATCTTTATTAGAAATATTGAGAGAGAACTTGTGCAATTAATTGTATAATGGATGCTTATATAAGGGACATCAATTACATACCATTCGCAACTAAGGAGATCAATGATCTAAAAAATCTTAAACAATATTTACATGATGATCGCCTACATTTTAAGATACTGCATCAAAACATCAGGAGCCTATCTAAGAACATTGATGAATTTGAGGTAATAGTAAGGGAACTAGACTGTGATTTTGACTGTATTGTACTTACGGAAACATTTAAAAATGACGGCAATGAGTGTCATAAACTTGATAGGTATCATACAGTTTATAATCAAGGAAATATAAATAGAAATGATGGAACAGTTATATATATAAACAATGATCTAGATTATTGCACAGAAATTGTAAACATAAGGGACCATAAAGTGATACAAACATGTATAATGTATAATAACGGAATAAGGATATTAATAACTTCGCTTTACCGTCCACCTTCAACAAATACTGAGTATTTTGTATCAAAACTAAATGAATACCTAGAGGAAACAAAAACGGCTTCAATATATTGTCATATTTTGTTAGGTGATATTAATATAAACATATTGGAAAATAATGAAATAACTAATGCTTACTTAAATAATTTTTCACAACATAACTTTGTTTCTATTATTAATAAACCAACGAGGCAAAAGAACTGCTTAGATCACATTTTTGTTAAATTTAAATCTGAACAGACAATAAATACTTGCAAAGCAGATGTCCTAGATACTTGCATTACAGATCATAAAGCAACTTTAATCAGCATACCTGTAAACAGTATCAAATATTTAAAACAAAAAACTAGAGAAATAATTAATTATAAGACCCTAAAAATGGATATCAAAAATTTTGATTGGACTGAGTATTATAATATAAAAAATACGAATGACATAACAGAATATCTAATAAAGACATTAAATGACTATATAATTAAACATACTAAAACCATCAAAATAAAACACGCAAATGAAAAGCGAAAAAAATGGATTACAGCAGGACTAGTCAAATCAATTAATAAAAAAAATAAACTGTATAAAGATCACATAAATCATCCAACAAATGAACAAAAAAGGAAAGCTTACCTAGAGTACCGTAAACAATTGAACACACTTATTAAGGTGACAAAGAAAAATTACTTTATAAAAGAAATTATGAAAAATAATAAGTCTTCAAAAAATATGTGGAAAATAGTAAATAACTATAATAGTGAAAATGTTAATACTCAAAATATCAAAGAAATATTTACTGCAAATAACCAAAGTATTACCGACACAAATGAGATCGCCGAGGAATTTAACAAATATTTTTCAAAAGTTGGAGAAACATATGCTCAGAAGATAATAAAACCTCCTTCTCGACCACCAAAGAGAAACGTTACAATAAATTCCTTCTTTTTATTACCTGTGGATGAAAATGACGTTGTTCAGATTATAGCCTCATTAAAATCGAACAAAGCTCCAGGAATAGATGGTATTAAATCTGAAGTACTTAAAGAACTATCGCCAATACTAACTGGTCCCATTACTTATTTATTAAATCATGTATTTTCTAGCGGCAAATGGCCCGAACAACTTAAGCAAACAGTGGTGATTCCCATTCATAAGAAAGGCAATCCAAAATTAACAAATAATTACAGACCAATCTCACTAATCACTTCACTTTGCAAGATATTGAAAAAGGCTATAAAATATCATCTAGTATTATACTTAGAAAAATATAAGTTAATTTCAAACAAACAATATGGTTTTTGGGGAGGGAGTATCCGCGGAAAATGCAATATCGTATCTATCTAACAAAATTTACAATTTAGTTGACAGCAGTACACCAACAGCTTGTGTATTCCTAGACCTGGCAAAGGCGTTCGATACGGTTAGTCACTCACAACTATTAGATACTTTAGCAGACATTGGTATAAGAGGAAACACATTTAACTTAATGGAAAGCTACTTAAAAAATCGATATCAAAGAGTGCGACTAGAAGGGAAATTGAGTAGTGCTAAAAGCATACATTTTGGTATACCACAAGGTACTGTACTAGGACCCATATTATTTATACTGTACATAAACAATATTCTTACTTACCGGACTGAAGGTGAGATATTAAGTTTTGCAGATGATACAGCAATTTTGTACCCTGCAGACACGTGGATGGAACTAAAGCGAAAAATGGAACATGACTTAGGAAGACTTATTGATATATTTAACCACAAACTTCTTACAGTAAATATGGATAAGACAGTTTATGTTCCATTTACAAGCTATAAGAGTGGTCTACCAGATTACAAATTTATAAAAATAAAAAATCTGAGTATTAATGCAGTGAGTAACACAAAATACCTTGGTGTTCAAATCGACTCGTATCTACGATGGGATATACACATAAACCAAACGTGTAAAACATTGAGATGTCTATTGTACAAAATGCGATATTTACGTAATATACTGGATATCCATCATCTGAAGGTTATTTACTATTCTTTGGTAGAATCGCGTCTACGTTATGGAATCCTTAGTTGGGGTGGAGTTGCAAATACATACCTCCACCAATTAGACATTATCCAGAGAAAAATATTAAAAATTATTTACAATAGACCTTCGAGATACCCTACTAATGATCTTTATACCGAAACTCAAATGTTAGATACAAGACAGTTATATATTCTTACAATAATCACCAATTTATACAAAAATAAACAC
The DNA here is from genome assembly GCF_040954645.1 of Diabrotica undecimpunctata. Lineage (NCBI taxonomy): Eukaryota > Metazoa > Arthropoda > Insecta > Coleoptera > Chrysomelidae > Diabrotica > Diabrotica undecimpunctata. The sequence goes on from NC_092806.1 coordinate 104,091,756, forward strand.
TTACTCACACCATTAGGGCATACCTATCATACGAGAAATAGAGCACAGTCTTTTGTCAAATTAAATATTGCAAAGAAAACAGTTGGTAAACGAAATTTTGAGTATTTACAAGGAAAAATCTACAATTTGCTCCCTGAAATTTACAAAACATACCTAATCACTATTAACTCGCAAAAAATGATTAAGACATTGTTTACTAGGTATTTGAAACAAAATCATAGACAACTGTTCAGCCACCTTTTTGAGACCAATTAGGTCATAACTAATGTCAAATCAAGAATAGATTGCGAAATCTTAAAAATTTATATATGCTATTATCTTGGTTGATTGCATGCATGAATTGTCTCTCTCTTGTTAATTAATTAATAAAAATTTTTTTGTTATTTTTTTTGTTTTATCTTAATATAGGTAATAATTATAACTAATAAAGTAGTAAAACAGGCCTTTCTGTAGGACCAATATAAATAAGCAATTTAAAAAATGGCCCATGCTCAACTTAATTGTTTTAATGGGCACTACTGTTTATTTACCTTGAACCAATTACAGAACTACAAAGTAAAAGTAATATTTTTTAAAATTTTATTGTCATTTAATTATTTTATTGTAATATTATTAATTGTATATTTCATGGAAATAAACGTTATTATTATTATTATTATTATTATTATTTAATTGCAGCTTTATGGTACCAGCGAACAGCTTTTCTTACAGGTGAGAAAAAGCTTGCGAGTTGATATGAGGCGTCAACACCATCTTTTCCTTTGTTGCAGTCTATAACTGCTTTAGGTTTAATTATAGCTACACCATCTTTCTTATGTTTACCTGTCTCTTTCATATCGATTCCTTTTCTGCTCGTGAAGAAGAGCACATTACTTTTATCGTGCCATTTGTCTATAACAATGCCATCACGATGTTCCTTTCCACTTATCTCTTCATTTTTTAATTTTACGGAAAGTATATCTTCTGGAATATATTTTCTATTTTTACGTGGTGTCTCTGATAAGTGACTATTAGTATCTAATAATTGTTTTACTAATGGCACAGACGTGTAGTAATTATCAGTTATTACAACTCTTCTTTTTTGTAGCCAGTCTTTTGCTAAATCTATTACAATTTTTCCCAATAAATACTGCCCTTTATTAGCCATTTTGCCGGTATACATAAATATTTTCATGGTATAACCTGTAGAAAAACATAATTTAATCAGTTTCAAGCCATAGCGGTGACGCTTTGAAGGTATTATATTGTTTGAAAGGTAGTCTTCCTCGAAAGGGAATCATACTGTTATCAACAACTAGTATTGAGCCAGGAATTTATTGTTGAGCAAAACGTAGTAATTGTGTCATTTAAAATAGTTTTCTAATTTTTATGGCAACGATCGTTTGGTGTGTTATCAGCAAAATGTAAGAATCTCAAAAGAAGCTCAAACTCTGTTCAGGGTCATTAGCGAAGAGATAAAAGTAAAATTATACAATGGTGACTTACTTCAATAATCAGCAATTCTGGGAAGCTTGGCAATTCCCATATAAGTACATAACACAACCCAAAAATTTTAAAATTTCTTTTGTATTGGTATGTTTCCATGTATGAATTTTGGATTATCTGCTATAACGTTATGCATTTTTTACTTATGCAGCATTTCTGTTAGTCTCCTCTACAATCAGTTGTAAAATTTCATCATCGGTAAGTTTCCTGTATACATGAAAAGAAGTGAGTTCGGTTCTTGTTCGAGGATAACTATTATCATAGAAATATATGATTAATTACCAGGAAACTATATATCAAGATGGAGGAAACTATATATAAATGAATACAGTCAACTTCGTACCATTTATCGTCATTATTTCACTAGTCATGAGATTCTATCGATTGTTGTGCATTTTCATCAAATAAGCTTAAATCACTGTTACATTCACTTTTTTATCAGATTCTTTTTCGTCACTCGGGTTGTCCTCTAAACTGGATAATAAACATTCATCAGAATTCTTGTCTTCTAACAATTGGAATAACTCCGCATCTGTCAACTTTTTATTTTTTTGCATAAGCTGCGTTTCACTTGTACTTGCTAAATTATCGATGATATGAAAGACAAATTCCAATTAAAAAAAGTTACGTTACTATATAGCGTTTCATGTTAAGAAAATACCATTAGGCTTATGGAGATCAGTGTTGCCAAAACTCTCAGGCATGCGGTTTACTAGATTGTCGATATATTTTTCGAATTTCCATTTTCATTTAACATTTAACTGTAAAGTCAGAATAACAACTGAAGAACCACAAAGCCTTATTATCATTATTTAGTCTCAGAGAACGACATAAAATCGCTAACATACGCACACCGTATTATTTTAAGTTGCAATTAGTAATTAGATACATATATGCATTCCAAGCGGTCCTTTTATTTGCTTTTAAATCTTTAATAGTCGGCAAAGTGCATGATTTAACTAAGCAATATTTTCTACTGATTTCTATGATTCATGGTATATAATATTCTTACCGAAAAACAAATAAACTGTCGTTACTATAATTAAAATAAGATAAAATAAAATTATCTTTTGTAAATACTATTTATTTAATTAAAATCGTTTTCCCTACTTTTCATCTCTTGTTTCGAATGGACACTTTTGGCCAATTACGTTAAAAAACAATTATTTGAATTATGTCTGTGAAAACGAAAATACAAATTATACAACCCTGAATCGTGCTTGTGTTCATCGTGGCATCGCTGCGCTTCTATCGTCCATAAGAAATACATGGCCCCATCTCCGCAATGTTATGTTCTTAACGTAGAACGCTGTATAGCACAATTTTTCATTAATTAAATAAAAGCAAAAACATTGGAGGTTATGTAAAATAAATACTATAATTTTGTTTATCCTTACAAATAATCTATAATCTATAGTGAAGTGAAACGGTATATAGCTGGACATAACGCGAATTTTAAAGAAGCTGAAATGTGAAATTTAATTACAGCAGCGTCCCTGGTCACTACGCCAGAGAAATGGAAAAACTACGTAAACCACGTAATAGCAACAGAAAAAAAAATGTCGAAATTGTGATGACAGTGACGATAATAATGATAATGATGATAGTGAAGCAGAAACTAAATGTGATAGCGATTGACAGAAAAAGGAACTAAATATAATGGTGTACAATTACGATTATTTACACACGAAATTAAATACAATAACTTCTTTTATTTTCAACTTATTTATTAGTTTTATTTTCGGATATTTCTTCGTTTTGTTATTGCCAACATATACAGTGCGGTATTTAAAAGTCCTTCCCGCTTAACTTTTGAACGGAACAATACATAAATAAAATGTTTCTTTATATTTTAGTTTTATTTGATTAGATTTTATTTAAATATATAAACAAATGGTTTGTATCGCTAGCACATACTGTAGAATTAAAAACAAACTGCTTGTGTGACATAAATAAAAGGCATTTCTTAATTTCTATTTTATTTTAATTTAACCCAAGTATTATTCATCTTTGAGAACCCCTGGTAGCTAAAGCCTGGCAGAGTCGTTAGTGGGCATTAGTACTTAACCTACCCTCAACACAAAAGATGGATTAGGCTGCTAAGTAGTAAAAAGTGACGTTTATTTTAATACAGGTTTGCAAAGAAGTATGGTATCGATGTTGTGCATTTACCCTGTACAGACTAGCCACTGAGACAATCTATAATAACATCTTTGTTATTCTATATGTAATAAAGTAATATGTAATAAAATAATAAATAAAATTCTATATGTTCTAAATATTATGCTATGTGTAATATTAATATTATCTTTGTTATTCCATTGATTATAATCCACCCACTAGATAGCTCACCTCGTGGTAACCGAAAGACGTATCAACAACTAGATGGCGTTACTCGAAAACCGTATCGAGATTTCTCATTCTCTCTCTAACTTGCGAGGAGGTAGGAGTAATGGCAGGGCCGAACTTACACTATAGATGTATTATCTGTGACAAGTGTTGTGACAAGTTATAGCGGAATTTTATAAAAAAAAGGACGTTTTAAATAAAATGACCTCTTTAACTCGTAAGTGTGTTTACGCGGGATATTTTGAAAGAAACGATGGAACAAATAGTAATATATCTATCTTTAAATTTCCCCTGTAAGACGTAGAGCGCACAAAAATTTGGCAAAAAAACTGCGGGAATATTGATATTATATTGATGGATATCAGTGACCTGAAACAGAGGGTAATTTGCCAGCAATATTTTGCAGTGGAACATATTTACCAAAGTGGCCAAAGAAAGTTATTAAGGAAAAATGCTGTTCCTCTAAAATTTACACAGTTAGCTTTATTAACTTATTTAGGTGAGTACTCAACTTTAGAAATATTTTTATGTTTGCCTAATGCGCTTTGTCAATGAGAATAATACTATTAAAATATATTTTGTATAAAATCAGTTGATATTGAGTGATGTATATATTTTTTATACAATTAAATCAAAAGAGACTTTTTTAAATATGAATGCGTTGTTAGTATCACTCCAGAAATAATGGAGATGCTTGTTTTGCTTTAATTAAAATTACACATACATTTCAATGATTACCTATTTTAGGTGATACATCACCAGTATGCTCTACATACGTTTATTGCGGTACGAAACGTAAAAGATCTACAAAGTGGCGATTGTATGGTTAGGTCACCTCCATCGCTTAAGTGATCAAGTAGTTGTCTCAGTGATATTTCCAGTTTTGAAATTAATTTGCCCACAAAACTTGAAACTGAATTGACGGAGAAGGTAAAAAATTGGAGTATCTAGTAAATGCTTTAAAGAAGAAGTGCCGTCAGAAGAACAATCAGCTTTGTAGAGGAACAACAAAAAACAGAAAATCGGCAACCAAAATTATGTTACAGATACTGTTAGAAAATAAAAGTAAATACCTGCACACTTTGTTAATATGCAGTTTTTACACAAACTTGTTCAAAATAGAGTCACAATGAAAAATATCGAAATGGCCAGAATAATATAAAAAAAACTTATAATAAATGGCCAGAACTGGCCATTTATTATAAGTCTCCTAGTTGTTACAAATTTTTAATTAGATCTCTTAACTTTATATTACCTTCAGTAAAAACAATTCAAACTTGGTTGCGTTATAAAATTAAGAACTGGTTTAAACACTTCCTTAATTGACAAGTTGAAGAAAAAAGCAGAGACAATGGATGAGTAAGAAAAAATTTCCAGACAGAAAGCCAACGTCAACTTTAAGCAAGTCAACTGAAAACTTAAAAGCAGGTTTAGAATATTTTTAAAATATTAAAGTTTTTGAAAATCAGAAAGAGAGAAATAATATTCACTGTCTACACGGCTTTTAGTGGACAAGTCGTATACCAAGTTTGCTAAAAAAGAGTAATATACCTACATTTTTATAGCACTTTCATATAAATATGAACGTGGTTTTTAATTGTTTTCGACTTTTAATTATAAAATGTTTCGATATTGTCAATAATGAAAGTACTTCTTGAGAACAAGAAATAATAAATATTTTTTTTTCCTAAAATTTTAATTTTACAATCTTAGTTTAAAAAGAAGTAACATTCAAATATACTTATTTACTTTGTTTTGAAATATGATCTAATTAGTGATGTTTTAAACTTTCTAATCCTGTCTGTTTATCACTTTTTACCTATTGTTCCTAGGCAGATGGCCCTCAACTATTTATATGCTGGAAATTCCCTCTACATGATTCATTTTAACGTTGGTAATTTGCGGTATTTTGTCAAAGTCAAAATCGATTGCATTTGGTACTCGCCACTACTTGCTTTTAAAACCTCGATGACGTAATTCCAGAAAGTCCTCAGAAAATTTTTAAATGTAAAAAGTATGCGATCGAACAGTAGTTCATATTGATTTTAGTTCACCTCTATACAATTTCTTAGTTTGCACATAATATAATTGACTTCTATATTGACATTTATAGATAAATTGTCAATTTGTTCTAGTACAATGTTACTATCAGAACAAAATTTATATCCTCTTCTTCTTGTCGAAGTTCCTTCTCCTATCGAAGGCATACATATAGAAAACATACGAAAGAAGAAAAGTAATTCTAAGCAACTTTTATCATATAGAATTTTTTCTCTAAGTTAATACTTTTCGAGTTATTTGCGAGTAAATATGTTCATTTTTTAACACAAAAAAAACAAATTTTTAAATGGTGTGCAAATAATTCAAAAAGTAAGTATGTATTTTATCGAAAAAAAAAGCGTTTCCAGCAAAAATATAGCTTCTAAAAAAGAGAAAAAAAATGGTATATGTATGAACTCTCTAGACCCAGTAGAAGCAAAGTTGTAACCAACGAAAAATAGGTTCATATCTGTCAAATTTCAAGTGAATATTTCAACGTGAAATAACCAAAAAATGATACATTTTTTGGGGAAACCTCAGTACAACTTTTTTAAGTTTCTAGCATCAAAAGTAAGCGTTACGCTCAAAATAAAGTTGGTCCCTGTTTTTGGTCAAAAAACTCGGGAAAATCAGCCCCCAATTAGCATTTAAATCAAATTAATCGTTACCGCTTCACAAATTACTTTACTAATGTATTATTTGTAATGATCTGTAAGTTTTATTTGTTCAAAGGGCCTATTTTTTAACAATTTTTTTTAATTATGAAAAAAATGCTTATTTTCAAAATAACTTAAAATTTATTAGTGACACCAAAAATCACAAAGAGTAAAAAAATGTAGGTTTTGCTTTTCTGAAACTTGCTTACTTTTGATGCTAGAAACTTAACAAAAATAAACCTTTATTAAACACTTTAAAAAAAGTTATAATGAGTTTTCGTCGAAAAGTGCTTCATTTTTTTATTATTTCACGTTGAAATATTCAACATAGAATTTGACGAATCAGAACCTATTTTTCAATAACTCGAAAAGTATTGACTTATTAGTGATGTTTTAAACTTTCTAATCCTGTCTGTTTATCACTTTTTACCTATTGTTCCTAGGCAGATGGCCCTCAACTATTTATATGCTGGAAATTCCCTCTACATGATTCATTTTAACGTTGGTAATTTGCGGTATTTTGTCAAAGTCAAAATCGATTGCATTTGGTACTCGCCACTACTTGCTTTTAAAACCTCGATGACGTAATTCCAGAAAGTCCTCAGAAAATTTTTAAATGTAAAAAGTATGCGATCGAACAGTAGTTCATATTGATTTTAGTTCACCTCTATACAATTTCTTAGTTTGCACATAATATAATTGACTTCTATATTGACATTTATAGATAAATTGTCAATTTGTTCTAGTACAATGTTACTATCAGAACAAAATTTATATCCTCTTCTTCTTGTCGAAGTTCCTTCTCCTATCGAAGGCATACATATAGAAAACATACGAAAGAAGAAAAGTAATTCTAAGCAACTTTTATCATATAGAATTTTTTCTCTAAGTTAATACTTTTCGAGTTATTTGCGAGTAAATATGTTCATTTTTTAACACAAAAAAAACAAATTTTTAAATGGTGTGCAAATAATTCAAAAAGTAAGTATGTATTTTATCGAAAAAAAAAGCGTTTCCAGCAAAAATATAGCTTCTAAAAAAGAGAAAAAAAATGGTATATGTATGAACTCTCTAGACCCAGTAGAAGCAAAGTTGTAACCAACGAAAAATAGGTTCATATCTGTCAAATTTCAAGTGAATATTTCAACGTGAAATAACCAAAAAATGATACATTTTTTGGGGAAACCTCAGTACAACTTTTTTAAGTTTCTAGCATCAAAAGTAAGCGTTACGCTCAAAATAAAGTTGGTCCCTGTTTTTGGTCAAAAAACTCGGGAAAATCAGCCCCCAATTAGCATTTAAATCAAATTAATCGTTACCGCTTCACAAATTACTTTACTAATGTATTATTTGTAATGATCTGTAAGTTTTATTTGTTCAAAGGGCCTATTTTTTAACAATTTTTTTTAATTATGAAAAAAATGCTTATTTTCAAAATAACTTAAAATTTATTAGTGACACCAAAAATCACAAAGAGTAAAAAAATGTAGGTTTTGCTTTTCTGAAACTTGCTTACTTTTGATGCTAGAAACTTAACAAAAATAAACCTTTATTAAACACTTTAAAAAAAGTTATAATGAGTTTTCGTCGAAAAGTGCTTCATTTTTTTATTATTTCACGTTGAAATATTCAACATAGAATTTGACGAATCAGAACCTATTTTTCAATAACTCGAAAAGTATTGACTTAGTGAAAAAACTGTATAGAACAAAAGTTGCTTAGAATTACTGATTTAAGGCACTTCCGAACTTATCTTGAACATATATTTTTTCAGTCCTGAGAAGGTGTGATACTGAACCATAGTGCAAAACATCATCTTTTTTTCTTTGACATCTTGCCCAGGCGTAAGCCAAATTTCATGTAAATCCAAGCGATTCTTTAAAATTAGGAGGTTTTGCAATATTTTACCGTGAGTGAATAAATTAAATCTTCAAATAAATTCTGTATATTAGCTTGAAATATTTTAGATGGCATCAATTCTGGAAATTAACTTGTTTGAAAAGTTACAAAAAAGTAATTTAAATGAGATGTAATTTATCACTGCTAATTTTATTATGTATTTTATATTTTGTTATTTTTTGTATTGTATTGATAAATAAATAATTTTTAGAAAACCTCTACTGTTTTCATTAATCAATTTTTAGCTTTTTTTCTGAAGTAAAATCGAAATTCAATAATATAAATTACAAGCACATTAAAATTATTTGTGAAAATGCTGCATGCCATCCTTATATTGTCGTCTATTGCACTAGACACAATGGCCGGAACAGGCAACTCAAATTTATTTTTCAATCTTGGTAAATATTTCAATAATATCGCCACCATACAGTCAGGTAGTACTTAGGCGTGAGGGGCCAAGAGGTGTAAGTGGGCGGAGTTTAAGACTGAATTCGTTTTTACCTAAGAGTGAGGTATCTATGGGTGGTTTATAATCAATGGTTATTCATAAACAATCGACCCAAGTTACTGTATGTGTTGAAAGATATGTTGGAATAATTTTTGAAAACTCTAGGTAATGTGTAAGGCAGACTACCACTAAAAGTTAAAGATCTGTAAGGTTTATCCTCTCCACTGTTTAATGTCAAATAAGGAGAGAATACTGAATTTTCAATAAGTCTATTTTTTTGTAATATTTTATTGATCATTTGTACTGTATAACCATTTCTTAATGCTATTTGATATATATTGTTTAATTTCCTGCTAAAAGATTTATATGAAAATGGTAAAGAAACAAGTCAGTGAATATAGCTATGGAAAGCTGCCAGTTTGTGTTGTATAGGGTAGGAAGAGCTGTTGTGTATTACAGTACCTGTATGTGTTTGTTTTCTATAAACATCAAAGTTAAAGGAATTTTCTTTTAAAGTAAGTGTCAGATCAAAAAATTCTGACTAAAATTATCATTTTGTGTTTCCAATGTAAACTTAATAGACTGAACTGGTTTATTCGTTCTGTACCACCAGTCCAAATTACCAAGGTGTCATCAACATACCTTGCGTAGAACTTTATGTAATTACTACATTTATTTTTTCTTTTAAATGTAGTGTGTCTCCAAATCATCAAGCAAGATATCTGCCGGTATGGGAGATAAAGGAGAGTCCATAGACAATCTTTCTGGTTGAATGTATGTAATGTTATTAAAATTAAAGAAATTCTGGCTTAGGCTGATTGTGAGCAACTCAACATTATTAACATTGTAACGAGTCCGTTACTTTAATAATCCGTAAACATTTTTAAATACAATTTTAAAATCCCAATCCTCTTAATGCTTTTCTGAATTTTGAATTTCTAAGTTGGCTTAAACAGCGACACCTACGATGATGTAGGGCAACATGATCATCCGGCTAGCAATTAGAGCTCATTCTGGTTTTAACCTTTTGGTAGACAACATCGTTTAACAAAAAAAAAGGGGTAGGCGACAGAAGAAGGCTAAATTTGTTTTTCTCATTTATTTTTGGGGATTTTTTTTTACAAGGAGGAAAAGAATTTGCGTTTTTGAATTTGCCCATTTGCCCGTCTGTTCCATCAGAGGTCCAAAGCTCTCTCAGACTACTCTCGGACCACTTCAGGATACCAGCCCGAAAGACCTCCCTTATTTAGAGGGTGGAACATTGTTCATTTTTTTTTATATTTTTTTTATTCATTAATTGTTAATAATTTTGTTTATAATATTTTGTTTCCAATCTTAAATCATATTGTTTCATTTAATAATAAAGACCCGTCATTTTTTCTAAATAATTATAATATATATATGCAGTAAAATTGTCACGTCCAGGTCGAGGTTTTAAATCCTCCCATTTAACTCAATTTGTGCGATTTTATGTGTACACATCTAATCAGAGAGTTATTTATTAAGATTTTATTATTATTATATTTTCAAACCTTTGGACATTTATCCCTTCAGGATATTGTCCTCATTACTTTATTACAACCTTCGATTGAAAGCCAAAGTACAGAGTTGCATCTCTGAGGCAAGTAAATTACCTTTTTAGGTCAATCATTACAATTTTTTCTATATCTTATTATTGGTAAATTTAGATCATCAAGGATCAGTTGCGTATAACTAGGGCATTTATTTTTTTGTAGATAATTAACTAAGTTGACTGTACATAATTGGTGGTGGGTATTTTAGGGTAAATTTAGATTGTATATATTGGATAGGGATTAAATTTTTGGTGAAAACTAAATATTTCAATTCATACCTGTATCCTTTTTTTTTGTATTTCAGCAAATAGCTTTACAAGATACCTTGGAAAGTTTATGTTAATACTTTCCTGGCGCCCACTCACATTTTGGAGCAACTTCTATAATCATTTTTATTTACCTCAGTTATATATCTATAGATTGTTTATTACCTTGTCATTCATTTTTTTATTCTACGGTCTCTGTAGGGCATGCAAATTTGCCGAATCCTCTTTTGAGTGTTAAGTAGTCACTCTCCGGCACATTCAGCTAGCCAGCTTTAATTTATTTGTTTTGTTACACCCTTCCTCATTTGTTTTTGTTACAACATCCAAGGAAATGATCATGTCTTTGGTGACAATTCTATTTTCTGGAGTTTATCAATAAGCGTTATACTATTTTCTACTACATGTTTCAATTTTTTGTTATAAATGGTTTTTTGAGATTCATTAAAATCTTTTTTGATTGCTTTTTTTACTTTGTTTGTAAAAGTGTTTATGTTCATAGATTGTTTCATTGTTTTATATGAAATATAGTACTTTTGATCTACTGTCTTCTTAGTCCAGTCTGGTTAAAAAAAAAAGGTCGAAAAATGTTTCGCAGATGTCTGAAGCTTTTCCTTTCCGACACGAATTTTTTAAAACGATATATAATTTTTTTTAAGTTTTAGCGATTATTAGAAATATTTTTCTACAATTTTTAAGCTCCTCGGGAAATTTGTCAAATTTGACATTCTGAAGTTACGTCATGTACACTACAGTGTACACAATGATTAAGAGACACATATCAATATGAAATGATTTTTATTTATAAGACTGTAATTGACAAAAACTATTTATTTGGTATGAAAATCTGTAAAACAGTTTTGATTTCGAGCAATACATAATGATACTTGACATTTTGTGCAACGAATATACGTTCTTGATCCACAGTTGCTTCCTTTACAACGAGCGATTTTGTCACAGAAAGTCGGTAAATGGCCAAAGTTATCATAACGAATATCTTCAATCGGACGCACTTGTTTAATAGAAGGACCTGCTGCGTTACCTACAGGAGAACTACCTTGAGGATGTAGAGGATTATTTGAAACTGGTCTTCCCCGTTTTTTGCTGGGTATTTTTCCTGCCAAAATAAGTGCCTCAGCAACGCGTTGTCGAAAATGTATAAGGTCCATGACATTTTTTTGCGGTATTTTCAGCTCCTCCGATTGCTTTCTATATTCCAACCAGCGTTTGGTGACAGCCAGGTCAACAGCATGTGACATTAATCGAACAGTCCATTTCTTTGTTCTGATAAACGATCTGTACAAAGAAATAAGAAAATCGCACTTCTCAACACCTCCCATCCCATTGTTATAAAGAGGCGTGTCTACTTTGGGGCGTGTCACTTCAATATACTCTTTTATCTTCTTATCCCATCTTCGACATACATCAGAAGAACTTACTCCAACGAAATTGGAACCCAGAGTAACAACTCCGCTATCAATCCACTTGGTTAGTACAACACCAGATTTTTTGCAGATAACGTTCTCGATGAAACCCCTGGTAAATTTCTTTTTATTCTCTTGGCACATAGTAAAAGGTGGTTTAGAAAAGCGGTCCAACCGAATTGCACCAGCGGCATATATTGGTTTCTTTGACAACCATTGAAATAACCAATAAGAACTGAAATGATTGTCAAAATAAAGTTGTGCTGCTGAAGGTATTTGCTCGGATAGGTGCATTACTACAGCCGGAGACTGGCCAAACAACATATACTCTGCCTTCAGTTCTGCACCTTGGTAGACGATGAAATCATATATTGTTCCACTTATCCCACATAATAGGAATAATTTTATACCCCATCTCGTCGGCTTATTTTTAATGTATTGTTTAAAATTCACAGCACCCTTAAAAGGAACCATTTGTTCATCGATACTATATACCTCCTCCGGTTCCAACTGCCTGCATCTTTTTCTTATGGTATTGAAAAGGGGGCGTACTTTCCACAGTCGGTCTTCCGGCTGTTGATCTTCGTTGGAAGTGAAATGCATCGTATTTCGTAGTTTGAAAAATCTGTTTACTTGCATATTTTCAGATATTAGAGGAACTGCAAATTTTTGTTCCCAGTACATTCGGACTCTCGGATAATTTAAATTACCCATTTTTAACAGAATTCCAAAAAATGTCTTGACTTCTGCAATGTTTGTAGCGGGAAAGTTTGGCACAGAGCTAACAGCAGCATATAAGTTTGTTTTTTCTACGCAGAGCTTATCCGTGAAATACTGGTAAAAGTTTCTACTGGACTGGGTAAACTTATCACTTCTTGTTTCTTACTTTTATAAAACTGAATATTTTTTGACATTTCATAGATCCCCTTTGTCCAACTGATCTGTTCTTTTTCAAATAAATTTTGTGACTTCAGGTATTCGCTTGCAAATTTGTGTGCTGTCTGACATGTGTGTATTTTTTGCATTGGCGTGTCTTGAATATCATGTGATTCGGACACAATTTCTGACTCAAGAAAAATATAACAGTTTGATAAACACGCAAAAAACACCAGAACACTTATAACTAATTTGAGGTTATACGCCAACGTGATATTCACTATACTAAGAATGGTCACTTTACACAAAACAGTAGAAGGTAAACGTTTTGATGTGATGCGTCGATTTTATATGCAATTTGTCATACGACACTACAGTGTGCCGCATGACTTACAGAGAGTTGATTCGGAAATAGCCCATTACTAGCATTTGAAGTATATTATGTACACTACAGTGTACGCCGTGTCGGAAAGGGTTAAGACAAAGGTGGGGGTTACTAGATGACGAATAGATGAAAAGGTACTCGTATTTTTACCTTGCGTTTTTTTAAGCAATAATTTATTGTCACAATTTGATTTTTTATCTATAAGTTTTTTTCCTTATATATTAAATAAACAATATTTATATCGTTTTTTTTTATCAAGAATATCTTTATTTTCCCTTATTTCAGCAGCAAAGCAGTTTTTTGCACTAATTTATAAATTTTATTAATTTTTTTATCAGTATTAATATCCCTAGGACATTGATAACAGACGAGATAATTTCATGACAATCGAAAGCTCGTTCCTTGGCCTTCGGCTTCGTGCTGTTACCAAGCAACGAGCTTGAGAAATTTGTCATGAAATTATGAGGCATTCATCAATGTCCGAGGGATATTCGGCGGATAATTTTTCGAAAAAAAAGAAAATCATAACGAAACATTTATTTATTAAAAGTACAGTTAGTGAAAGTACAATTATTAAAATTTAAGTTAACATTAGATTCGTTGCTGTTCTCTACTATTAAACATCTATTACCACGCATAATATTTATAATCTTGTTGTGGTATTCTTGATCGAGATTCATGTATGGTTTTATAGAATTCTGATTGAAATTACCAGTAATTTTTAGCAATTGTTGTTCTTCTACACCATATATATATTTAGGGATTCTACAGTATTCACTGCCTTCCCTCGCTCAACCGTTTCCATCTCTCTCTGTTGTTCCATTCTCCATCGTTTAGTCCTCTCTTACTCATGGCGTCGTCTACTTCGTTCCTCCAGGATTTTCGGGGTCGTCCTCTTTTCCTCCTTCCTATGGGGCTCCATTCGGTTATTTTCTTTATCCATCTGCTGTCGCTAGTTCTGCTTACATGTCCATATCACTTTAGTCTTTTTTGTTCTATATATGTTAGTATGTCTGTTTCTATTGATGTTCTTTGCTTTATTTCGTCATTACTTCTCCTATCCATTCTTGTTACTCTGCAGCAACTTCGCAGGCATTCCATCTCTGTTGCTACTATCTTACTGCTGGTTTTCTTGTTTATGATCCAATTTTCAGCCCCATATGTCATAATACTTCGCACTAATATTTTATAAATCTGCGTTTTTGTCTTCATATTTAGGTGTCTATCCCACCATACTGAGTTAAGTTGTCTGATTGCTGTTCTTGTTTGTCCTAATCTTTGTGTAATTTCTTCCTCTGTTGTTGCCTTTTTCGTGATTATAAACCCCAGGTATTTGAATTTTCTACACCACTCTACACCGTTCTTCTACACCACTTTTTGCTAATTCGCTAACAGCAGTTGATCTATTCGAGTAATTTATCTTTTTCTCCTATACATTCAAGCCAATTGCTTCAGCAGAAGATTTAGTTCATCCATTCATTGTATTTCTTCCAACAGGTACATTATCGTACCATTTGTCAGTTTCATTTTTCCAGTGTCGATTTGGTTTTAAGAACAGTCGTGGTGTTCTTAAAATCTTTTAGTATCAACGCCAATTCTTCTATGCTTCTATGTTCATTCAACTCATAGTCTCGTCGGCAGCAAAATTCCATGAATATTCCCCAAATATATTTGTGACTGTAGGTTGTATTTCTGGGAATTTTTTCTTTCATTAGCGCATTTATACTTTAAACACGCTCATTGCCGAAACGTGACATTTAGAAATTTATTTGGATCAAGTTGTCAAACTCGATCGTGTTGTCATAGGGATTGAAAATTGCACTGAATGCAATTATCAGTCTAATGTTGACATGATTGGGTGAAATTGTTCCACATGACACAAAATGACGAAATTTGAATGGTTGTTAGAACAGTCGAAAAATTATCGACAAAATAAAATGTTATTAATACATTTGAACATCGAGGAATTACCGTCTTTTTAATTTGTGCGAAATTTCCCTCGGGTCGGTCAAATAGTTTAAAAGTTATTTAATTTATTTATCCCTGCGGCTAATTATTTAAACTATTGAACTTGCCCTATGAATGATGCTAGACACATTTAGCAAATTTCATTGGATTCTTTAAGACATAAACTATCTCAGAAGTTAAATGCATATTGCGTTTTCGTCGAAATTATTTACAAAATAAACGATTTAAAAAGGGGTATGTTTTATACTTATAAACAATTGTAATAACTTTTATATTTTTTAAACTACAGACTTGTACGTACAACCATTGGATAGCTGGTAAAAAAAACTCACATTAAAAAAAACCTTCTATGACCAATAGGAACGAAGTTAGCGACTATATAAAAAAAAATTATATCTCTATTGTTTATAAACATTAAGAAGTAAAATTTCCACAAATTTTAAATGAAAATCTAAACTTTATATTGAAACTTATAGCTATAAAAATCATCTAATTTTTTGAAACTTACAGCCCTTCGAAACGATGGTACTTTCGAAAGATCGACATAGGAAACTGGAGAGGATAACTGTTTCAGCTCCGTTTTTTTTTTTTCGACATCGGAACTTCAAATTGAAACACGTAGGAAAAATTTACATTATCTAGGCTTCTATTGTAACTGGAAGCCTCTATTTTTATTTTGGAGTAGCTTGTCGAAATATGAATAACTACATAGTTTTCACTGGCCGGAAAATATGAGAAACCTCGGAAAAATTGAGTCTATTTGAAATTCGCTGTAAAAACTTACTCTTTTTTTAAATTTGTCTGGAATAGTCTGTCGCAGTATTATTATTGATGACATAATTTTTACCTCCCCGGAAATTTCGGAAAATCCCGGAAAATCAACATATATTTTTTTTCATTTTATGTCAATGATGTAATAATATGTACTTATATATTTTATAAATTAAATTTCAGGAAATTTTTTACACATTATAATATAATGTGTATATAATATAACGTGTATAATATTATTATTATATTAATTATAATTGTTTGTATTTTTATAATTAACAATATTGATTTTTATTCTATTTTTCGTACAAATATGATATACAATATTTTTCTAATCTGCATTACTGCTTTAATAAAATAAGTCGATTTTTTCATGACTTGTCTTATTAAATTCTTCAATGTTTATTAAACTTTCCTTTTTTTTATTTTCTTTGCATAAATTGGTTTAAAAATTAAAATTTGGTTCATTCATTCGACTTCACTGTCAGCTCTGAATCTTTTTGTTGAAGGTTGTTTGTCTTCACTTATTAAATCAGTCTCTAAATAATATACATCTTCAGATTTACTGTCGTCGTCAATCGTAACTGTACCGAGGTTGCAGCATATTTTCTTCTCTACTTCTTCCTCAGTACAATTTATGCACAAGTTTGTACAATTCAAACCACGTTTTGTGCACCCACATCTAGTAGTTTTGCAACCTGTGGTGCATTTGCATGTAATGTGCTTTAATATCTCTTCAGGAATTAAATTATCTAGAGTATAAATTGGTTTAAAACAAATGGCACTTTGTCTCCAACCATAGGCACAAGCATCTAACTTATTGCCTAACCACATTTGTAATTGATAGTAAACCCAAAGAATATGGTCTTTGACCTTCAGTTGGTGGCAGAGTTTCTAGTTTAAAAGATGATTTACCGATATTTCTGTTGAATTTTAAGTATATTAAATCATTTAAAGAAAGTGTATCGTTGTGTTTTTTTTTTAATAATTTTTTATAATTAATTATTCACTTAATAGTTTTAAATATTACTTACAATTTTCAATCAAAAAGTAATTAAATACGTTTAGTTAAAACTTTTCTGTTCAAAATACACAAAATATTTTACTGAAAGAAGTATAAGTATATTACTTTCTATACAGCCACTACACTGAGACTGACATAATTTTGGAGCGTGGAGCTGAACAGTTTCCCCACAAATTTCCTATGTCGATCGTTCGAAAGTACCTTCGTTTCGAAAGGCTGTAAGTTTCCAAAAATTTGATGAATTTTATAGGTATAAGTTTCAATATAAAGTTCAGATTTTCATTCAAAATTTGTGAAAATGTTTCTTCTTAATGTGATTTTTGATGATTTGTAATGATTTTTTTAAAAATAAGCCCTAACTTCGTTCCTATTGGTCACAGAAGGTTTTTAAATGTGAGTTTTTTTACCAGCTATCCAATGGTTGTATGTACAAGTCTGTAGCTTGAAAAATATAGAAGTTATTACAATTGTTCATAAGTAAAAAACATACCCTTTTTTCAAACGTTTATTTTGTAAATAATTTCGATAAAAACGCAATATGCATTTAACTTATGAGATAGTTTAAGTATATTCTTTGGTTTAAGTCTTAAAGAATCCTATGAAATTTGCTAAATGTGTCTAGCGTCATTCATAGGACAAGTTCAATATTTTAAATGATTAGCCTCAGGGATAAATAAATTAAATAACTTTTAAACTATTTAATCGATCGGGGAGAAATTTCGCAATTAAAAAAACTAGAACGTAAAGATATTCTTGATATAAAAAAATGGTATAATTATTGTTTATTTAAAATGTAAGGGAAAAAACTTATAGATAAAAAATCAAATTGTGACTATAAATTATTGTTTAAAAAAAAACGCAAGGTAAAAATACAAGTACCTTTTTATATATTCATCATCTAGTAACCCCCACCTATATATTAAAAGCTTCAGATATCTGCAAAAAATTTTTCCGTGAAATCGATGATTTTTGCATAAACAGACTGGGCTATCTATTTTGAGAATTGTGACCGTACATCTTTAATCCGTTCATGTCATCGTCAGGTTATTATATTTGAATTTTTATGTATTAATGTTACGAACTGTTTGTTTTTGAGTGAAATAGGGTTTCTTGCGTTTTTTTGCCTGACTTTTTTGTATTCGGTATTGACTTTGACACTTAATAAGTCTCTAATTTCTTCTTTATTTGCCATTTTGCTATGTCTTCCATAACCAATTGAATTGGTTGGTCAACCCATTGAGGTTCCATTTTTGCATCTAGGGCAATGTAGTGTGACATAAAAATGTCTATATGACTACCAAACATAAGCAAAAGAACCTGCATCCTTCCTCAGTTGAAAGCCGATTGTACAGTGAACACGTAAACATAGCGCACGCAGACAACAGCTGTCGGAGTATAAGATAACTATTTTGCGAAACCAAATGGTATACGCAGGCGTTAATCGATTAAATTTAAAAGAATAGCAACTTTTATTTGATCTGGCTCTGTGCCCTGTTTAGAGCCAATCAAGTAATTTTCCAAGTTTTGAATTTTCTGAAATGTTCGGCAATATTACCCTCAAATTTCATAGGATTTAATAGTCTTATATAGTCTTATCTCCATGTTGTACTTTTAATTATAGCTACCCAAGGTTATTTGACGTCAAATTTGGGGAAACTTTGTAACATACTCCAGTCGTCAGACACGAAAACGTCACTGAACCTCTAAAAATTATAGGAACAAGCTGAATTTTGCTGAAAATGTCAATTTTCGGACTCTAAAAGAGATGCAAAAAAGTTTACGACTTTTACCCCTAGACTTTTTCCTAAAACCCCCTACGGAGAAGAAAAAAAAAAACGAAAAAAAATCGATTTACCAACAATCTGTATACCATAGAAAAAAATGTTTTAAATAAAAAATGATAAGATAATTTTAACCCATTTGATTCCATGACTTTTTTTTTCGATAATACAGAGTTTTTTTGAATGTCCTTGTTGGATCTGGGTTAAATAGTAATATTTCATTGTAATTTGACATAAAAAAAATTAAATTTTTAGCAAAAAGTAGGTATACTCATACGAGTACAATGGGCTGATCGAGAGTCAAAATATAAAACATTGGGTAAAAATGAAAATATTCTATTTTCTTACTAGATAGGTTCATACTTAGGCATATCTTGTATTATAATCTAACTAGTATGAAATTGTACAAACCAATCACGTTCAATACACAAAGTAACTTCACACTTTATACTTACTCTTTGATGACATAAGCGACATTACAGTTGTTTGTCTATTTTCTTTGGAAAATGACCGCTTTCATCCATTTTTAGACCAATTGGTACAGATCCTGCTAGTCGTTTTCTAGAACAAGTAGATTTCCCAAAACTTCTTAAATAATGATGTACTACATCTCGTTGAAAAGCTAAAAGATCCATTTCTTTATTTTCATCAAATATTTGTAACCTCCACGAGTTAACAAGAGCTGAGTTGAGCATGCGAGTAAAAATCGGCCACTACGATTTTTTATTTTGTATACTGACTCGGTAGTTATTAACCGATTGGTCAAAGAGATCAACTCCGCCCGTTGAAGCTTTGTATGATGAGAAAAGTTTTGGTTGGGGTACATCAATTTTTCGTTTGGCAGCAGCACACCAACGATTCACTTTTGAAAGTGGTTTAATACTATCGTAATTTGATGTCATTGTGACCACATTATTGTCCTTCCATTTTACAAAAAGTAGTAGACTTGTTTTGTCAAAGCGGTATTCGAAATATCCACGATTCTTCTATTTTATTACAACGAAAGGTAACAAAGGATATTTTTTATACGATTTTCTTTTGCTGCGCCTGTTGCCCTAAAACCCGTCTCTTTTAAAGTTTCCTTCAAATTGTAACTAGTAAAATAATTGTCAAAAAATACTTCGTGGTCAGTAGGCACATCAACGACATCAAGTATTTTTAGAACAACTTGTGATCCTAAAGGCAACGCCGCGACTTTTGATTTATTCACTAATGCTTCACAATATGTGTCAAAATTGTAGCAATAACCAGTTAAACTACAAAGCATCCAGTCCTTGTACCCAAATCTTACTGGCTTTCCCCGTATGAACTGTATAGATGAGTGATACCCAAAATACTTTATCATCGCTTCCTCAATTGATAAGTCTTTGTAAAATATGTCAAATTGTTAAAATTTTTTATTTAGTTTGTTCATGAGAGGCCTCACTTAATACATTTTGTCCCTTGTATCAATTTGCAAATTATCTGCCAAATGTGGGTATTTTTTAATTTCTTGGAAACGGTACCTTGAAGTTGCATAATTATAAGGGGAACCTAAAGATCCTCATCTAAACAACAATAGTTGCGCTCTCGTGGTAATCTGTGGTATCCAGTAAAAAGTAAAATAGCCAGAAATATCTTTATCTTTTCCTGCGTTACATAAAATTGATGATTATTATTTTGAGCGGCATACAAATTTTTTGCTGTGTAATATATTCAATAATTTTATTGTCGAAAAATTTCTCAAATATTTCTATAGGAGATTTACCTCCGATTTGTTCTTTCATATTCAGACGACCTTCGTAACCTGTTGTAGAAATCATACTAATATCAGTAATTTCTTCCGTCCAGTCAAATTTCTTGGTTTTATTTTGACCTTTCAGTAAATTTTCTCTTCTAATGGCAAGAGGAAGATTGTCTTCTTCTTCGTTATCAAAGTCATCACTCATGTAATGAACCTCTATTAATCAGGGAAGGTCTTTCGGAAAGCTTTGAGTCTGAAGATCATCCTCATCTATATCCTCCTTGTCAGTTTGATGGTCAGTCTCAGGAGGAATAACTACCATCGATATATCTTTAAGAACGGAACTCGCTAGGTCATCTGTAGCTAAATCAAGAGTTCTATAATGTTTTCCATAAAACCCAATGGGACTAATAGGCGGCAATTCTTGAAAATCCACTCCAATAAAAATATTGAACCTGAAACAATAAAAAACCAAATAATCATTTTGATCTCATCCAAACCCACTGTACTCAGATGAGTACGGTTCTATTTTGTAACATAAAAACCACAGTAATAAAAAAAAATTATACTGAACAAATAAACATTACTAGTACTTACCGTTACAACAATAAAAGTTAAAAAAATGATAAATAGTATTAAAATTACAAAATAACAAACACTACAATGATCCAACAGAAATATGGAGGTTAGCTTATAATTACTGCGGCAAAAATTAGGTCACCTAGGGTCTAATTTGTGAAAATCTAATAGAACACCTTATAATAGAATCGGACATAGGTGGAGTTCCACTTTTTTACCAGATGTGCCACTACTAGACCATTTTTGCTAGTGTACTTATACGAGTACAGTGGGACCCAATGGGTTAAACAAAAACGTTTATTTACATTTTTTGCGTAGTTCTCTCAGAAACAAAGATTGAAGAGATTAAAGATTTTGAATGTCAGTTACGAGCGCGAAATCAATGTTCATTAAAATTTATATCAACTGGACGGTAAAAATTCAATATCTTTTGATTTGTTGTCTTATCGACAAAAATCAAGATGCGTTTTTAGGGTAAAGAGTGCAGTTTTTGTATGCAATTTTTGTATTTTGCCGTAAATGACTCAGTTTTTATAGAGGTGTTAAATAAATAAACTATGAAGTTTCTGTAACTAGAAGCTTATCTTCAAAACCTCTATCATGAAATTTTAGTTTTGAGTTTGGTAACAAATGTGAGGCATTTGAAATATACTTAAAAAACGCTAAATTTAAACTTTCACATTAAAAACGATCTAAAACGTTTTAACCCTTAACCACTGACATGCGGTATGCCATACCGAGCCGAAAATATATTTTGTTGTAAAAGGTGTTTTATAAAAGATTCTTAGAAAACCATTTGTGTACCTTCAAGTGGGGTTTAATTGTACCTGCTCTCAACTGCTGCAGTTTCAGTACACGTTTAGTCTTTGAGCTACGTTGACATAAAGTTTTCTTGCGGTATCAAGTACCGCATGTCAGTATTTACGTTTCTATAGTTAAAAGCAGTGTAGTGTATTCTTTTGCTGTTAGTATGGCAGCAAGTTCATCCAGTTGTTCTAAATTTAGCCGCAAAACTGTAAAGCCTTCAGATGATGATTTTGAGGCTGTTTTATCTCAATGGGCTGACGAAGTACCTAATGATTTAGAATATTTTAGTGATAGTGATGTTGACGATGCAAGCGAAGAAGTATGTATTGAAAGTTCACACGACACCGGAAGTGAGCAGTCGGAAAGTTCTGAAGACGAATATCATTTAAATGATAATGGTAAGTCATATTTTTATGGCAAAAATCGTTTTAACTGGTCTACTACAGCACCCTCGAAAAATGTAAGAACTCCGTTACACAACCTTGTAACAAAAGTACCAGCTGTGCGGTCCAGAGATGTAAGAAACGAAACTTCATCATTTTTTTTTTTAATTTTCTTATTTCTGAGGATATAATACAAGAAATACGTAATGGACAAATAATAAATTACGTGCAATTCGTGAAAACTATAAAAGAATGAATAGACCAGAACTAAATGAAATTGATGAAATAGAACTAAAAGCCTTTTTGGGATTGCTTTTATACTCATCAACTTTCAAATCCAATGACGAAGATATAAATTCTATATTTGCTACAGATGGCACTGGTAGAGATATATTCAGTTGTGTTATGTCAAAAGAAAGATTTGAAATATTTCTAAAATGTTTACGTTTTGATAACCCTCTGGATAGAGAAGAAAGAAAAAAGATAGATCCAACAGCAGCCATTAGTAACATATTTAATATATTCATATCAAATTGTCAAAAACTGTATTCCGTAGGCACATGTGTTTGTATTGATGAAATGTTGGTCGGCTTTAGGGGAAGGTGTAGGCTTAAAATGTATATGCCTAAGAAGCCTGTGAAATATGGCATTAAAATAATGTGCCTGACTGATGCACGAACAAGTTACTTATACAATGCCTATATATATGGAGGCAAGGACACTGACGGAACTGGGTTATCTGAGGAAGAAAAGAAGATGAATAAACCAACTCAATCTTTTCTTCGGCTTGTTAAACCTATTTATGGAACTAACCGTAATATCACAGCTGATAATTGGTTTAGTTCTATAGAATTAGGAAAGCAGTTAGAAGTAAAGAAGTTAACGTATGTGGGAACCCTCAAGAAAAATAAACGGGAAATCCCTCCGGAATTTCAGCCACACCGATGTAGGCAAGTAAATTCAACTACTTACGGATTTACGAAAAGTTTATCCCTAATTTCCCATGTGCCAAAAAAATCGAGGGCTGTTTTACTTATTTCTTCGATGCACCATTCAATAGGCACGGATCAGATTACTGGAAAACCAGAAATTATAGCTCATTATAATCGTACGAAAGGAGGTGTCGATACTTTAGATGCCAAGTGTGCCAAATATTCTGTAAAACGTCGTTCTCGCCGATGGCCACTTACTATTTTTTACCGCATCATTAATATAGCTGCTGTTAATTCGCATGTTGTATACCAATCACTACAAGAAGATAATATGGAAAGGCTAAACTACACAAAGGAGGTTGGCGAAACAATTAGTTTTACCTCATCTACAAAGAAGACTCGAAAATCCATCCCAGAATCTCGAGAGAAATTATTATGTGGTATTGAACGAATACTAGGACAAAAACGCCAAAAAGAAGCAGATTTTGAAGAAAGGCTTGAGAAAAAGAAGACGTGTTACTTATGCCCAAGTGCATTAAAGCGAAAGACTTTTTACGTGTGCTTTTCTTGTGGAAAACCAGTGTGCTTACAGTGTACAAAGAAAAATTGCGGACCTTGCGCGCAAAATGACTAGTTATTTTATTGTAATTTTTGGTTATTGTCAGAATTTTGTATTTTAGTTTCTCATTAAATTTAAATCATTAGTCTGTTTCTTTTAACATTATTTTACCATTTGTTAGTCACAAGTAATCAATTTTTCTTGTAATTTAGTTTATAAACGATTTTGTAGTAACGTCCACCATTTTTTAAATATTATGCATGCATTCATAATATTCTTGAAAAAGTAAAGTTTATTTTACTTGTAGCAGTATATTATGCTACAGCAATGTGAAGAATCATTCCGTAGTTGATATAAAAAACAAATACAGTGATATAAGATAAATTCATATTAAAAACAAAGGAGAATAGGCAACGGTATGACATACCGCATGTCAGAGTTTACGTCCTGAAACATCCACGTCAGTAGTTAAGGGTTAAACTGCACTTTTTTAATAACATCAGTACGTTTTTTAAAAATACTTAATTTCTGCTATAAATTATACCCAAAACCTTCTCCTTGGAGGCATTTCGTGAGACGTGTTCTGCGTTTTTTAATCATATTTAAAATGCCTCTTATTGGTTGCCAAAAATTAAAGTCGAATATGTTATAGGTATATTAAAGAATACATTTTATTGATCCCACAAGAATCGTAAAAATGGCAAAGATCGCGCAAAGTTTAAATATTGAACAGCTTTATAGAAACTGACTTTATTTGCAACAAAATACAAAAATTGCATACAAAAGATGCACTCTTCGCCTTTAAAACGCATTTTGATTTTCGTCGATAGGACACTCTGACCAAAAGATATCGACTTTTTATCGTCTAGTTGATATAAATTTTATTTAACATTGATTTCGCAAGAGGAACTGACAATCAAAATCGCTGGTCGCTTCAAGCGTTGATTCTGAGAGAACGGTTCGTTCTACGCAAAAAATGCTAATACACATCTTTGTTTAAAATTATCTCTGCTACATTTTTTATTTGAAATATTTTCTCTACGTCGTACAGATTTATAGTAAATCGATTTTTTTGAGTTTTTACCCCCCTACTTGGAGAGTTTTAAGGGGTTAGCTATAAGGGGTTAAAGTGGTAAACCTTTTTGTTTTTTTTTTTAAATCCCAAAATTGATATTCTCAGCAAAATTCATGTTTGTATGATTTTAGGGATCAAATCTCTGACGACTGGACTAACACAACAAAATGTGATTTTATTTTTCATTTGGATGCGTTTTGTTTTATTCTTAATAAACATAGGTTTCTTTCATATTATTAATAGGTATTTTGTTTAAGAACTATTACTGATACAGTCACGATACGAAGTGTTATCCTTAATATATATGACACTATTCATATATTAGCAAAATAAAATCAGAAAGATCACAAGTCTTGTTCGCTCATTCATTCACGAGTACACGTATATTTACAGGTGCTTAAATAATGATTAAGACCAGTTTTTTATGACTACTAATAATAAACTAATTTCACTACGGGCAAATAAACCCAGTTTTTGTGTTTATTTAAATGTTTATTATTGTTATTGTTTGTGTGTATGTATTGGTAGTTTACAAAAATGGATGAAAGGCATTTCAAGTTTCTCTTAAAAATTTAAATATTTAAACGATTATTTCTTCAGTTCTGAACATGTAAATAGTGAATTATATTAAAATCAAAATCATGTTCGAGTCTAATCTAAAATAGCTCGCAAAGAAGTTAATTTTATAGTGGTTTAATAACTTAAGAAAAGTAATTAAGTATAAAAGTGAAAGTGATTTGTATACTGAATATTGGAATAGTGAGTAGATAAAATATACTTTTTTCAACTATTCGGATTTATATATTTAAGTAAACAACTGCAATCAGTTATAAGTATTATCCAATTTACATGAACTGGTATCACAACGAAAGCTGTAAAACAGCACCGGTTTTAGTCGGATTTTAAAATCCATTTAAAAGATGTTTTCTTCCAATCAGCTACCACAAAATGCATCATACTCAAAAGCAGTTAGTCAACCACGTAGTATATTAATCCCAAGCAGAGATCAAGCTATTTTGTTTAACACTCTAGAGAATTGTACAATTAATGACTATCTTGAAGGATTGAGTCAGCATATAGAACCGAAAAATATAATTTTCGCATCCCGTATATCACACGGTAGAATATGCATATATCTATCATCCAAAAACCTAGTAGATAAATTCATAGCAGAAACAAAGAAAATAATAGTAAATGGAAATATACTAGAAGCGAGAAGATTAATAACTCCATCAGTCCGCTTAATTCTGTCCAATGTATGTCCAAGCATACCTTCTAATATAATAATGGACGAATTAATAAAACTAGGTTTAAATCCTGTCTCAGACATATCATATCTACGGATAGGAGCAACCAATCCTGCCTTTAGTCATATTCTAAGCTTCCGAACAAAAATTTTCGTTTCACCTTTTCCAGACAACTTTGTACCACCTGAATCTTTTATTATCGAGTTGGAACAAACATCATACCGCATATTTATAGCCCAAAACGAAAATTGTTTCAAATGCAAATTAACTGGACACCAGGCAGCTAATTGTCCAAATATTTCACCTTCTAACCATCCTCACAATGATAGTGCAATGCAAACAGAAATAAGACAAAATTCATCAATAAATCATACTCAACAAGATAATCTACAAAATACTCCCGCAATCTCAAATACCACTCCCTTCACACTTACTACGTCTTCTCAAACCACATTACAAAGAGTAGCAATCCCAAATTTATCAATAAACCAAACCTAACAGTGCTCACTACAAAATACATCCATACATTTGACCACTTCTTCAGTTAACACTACAATCGCAACACCTACATCGTCTGAGTCATCCTCTAATACCCAAAAACATAAATCAACCTTACCCGAAACAAGTCAACACTTACCTCCAAATAAAAATACACATTTGAATTCTTACGAACCCCAAGTAATTTCGAACAAAGCAACCAGAAAAAGAACCCTAGAAGATGCAATCACGCCACCCTCCGAAGAAAACTTTAAAAAACCTAAGCTTCAATTAAAGAAAAAAACCAAAACTGATGACAAAAACTTAAGAAATGATATACCAAATCTCCAAACATTATTGGAACCAGTTAGAGAATAAATGTAGAAAGGGAAAAGCAATTGTTAAGCTTCAATCAAGTAGTGGATCTATTCGAAAATATACAAGGATCAAAAGACATAATCAGCGTAACAAAATTGTACTCAGAAGACTCTTATGTACTTATAAAGTTTCTTACGGAATTACATTCATACTACATCGACAAAAGAATGAAAACCATAAGCACCAAATTAATACGAAAACTTGGCAACACATAGGTTTACTCTCTACAGTGAAAACTTCATTATCGGAAGAAGATTCCGACTCATCGGTAAATAATTCCTCTAAAGAATAATAATATCACTGTTGACTTCATGTCTGTTCCATCACAAATCTTAGGAAAAAACATGAATATTAAAAAACACAATAAGTTATCTTAAAGACTCAGAACTGTATCAATTATTGTAATTTTTTCTACCTTTACCTGTATTATATTTTTTAGGTCGCTAATAACCCTTGTGGTTGCAGCGTAAATAAATTAAAAAAAAATGAATGAAAACTCTTCCCCTGACAAAGGGGGGACCCAATATATGAATCAAGTAGAAGAATGCCTACAAACCAAGGAACAGGAAAAAGAAAATTAAGCTGCTTAATCTAGAAAAACGTTATCTCTATACGGATAAGGTATATGTATTCATTGAAAAAACAAATGAAGTAAATATTGGCAAACTGCATCCTATGAAGGTAGGTTATATTTTACATATAAAATTAGCAATTAAAAATATTCTTAGTATTGACAGAGTAGGAAAGAATAGGGTAAGAGTACAAGTTAAAAGCCCCAAAGATGCAAACATCTTAGTAAAAAATGAAAATATAAAAGAGGAACAACTAAAAGCATATATTCCAAATAATTTGATTTAACGAAAAGGCATAATAAGAAACGTAGATACTGCCTTTAATGACGAATTTTTTTTTGATAATATAATATCCAATATAATAGTAACGAAAGTCACTCGACTTAACAGGAAAATTAACAAATTCAATAAATTTAAGTTATTCGGATGTACATAATAAACTAAGTTTAGTTAAATTTTTAAATGAAAATATAATTGATATTGCCTTAATTTCAAAGACGTGGTTTAAGCCAGATAAACAATATAACTTTAAAGCATAAAATATTATTCGTTAACATAGAAATAACGGTTATGCAGGTGTGGCAATCCTTGCCAGAAATATATTTTGCTTTAAGGAAATTCCAATTAAAAAAAAAATTTAATGAAAATATTTTTATGTGGTATACAAATATTGAATAACAGTGAAATACCGCTAACATGTTTCTGATTATACTGCCCACCTAACATACGAACAACTGCCGATTATGACGCAATTCTTAACTGTATTAAGTCAAATAGTATATTTGGAGGTGATTTCAATACACATCATTCAACATGGGGATCATACAAAAGTAACACCAAAGGCTCGCAAAGTATAACCGCTTCAGACAATACGGAGTTAGTACTTTTAAACACCGGATGACTTACAAAGTTCACAAATCATGGGAATAATCCAGTCGTGGATTTAACTTTTGTAACTCCAGATACAGTAATTAATTGTGATTACTATTTAAATGGGAATAAGCCACAATTAAAGGTTTAAGTACGTTTATTGACGTTTCAATTTCCACTTCGGAAATCGTTCTTAAAATACAAACATTAGTGAATTTTTACCATTTGTATTTTGAGAACGATTTCCAAAGTGGAAATTGAAACGTCAATAAACGTACTTTACCTGATGTATTAGGTCCAAACCATTTTTCAATTAATATAGAAATTAACAAAGGCATGGAAACTAAAGACATCATAATACATCCAAAAACAAAATGGAATTTGAATAAAGCAGATTGGAGTCTATATCAAGAATTATTATCTTATTACACGTATAAGCGACAAAGAGCAATACGGAAAATTATGTGAAATGTAAAAACGAAATTTCAAAAACAAAAAAGTTTTTGAAGTTTAAAGCTAAACTACATTGGCAGTTCTGGTGCGAAAACTTAAATAGAAATTCACCATTGACAAACATATGGACTCAGGCCAGAAAAATGAATGGGATATAACAATTTTTAGATAAAATTATAGCAGCTAATGCTTTGGATGATACCTCACACATTTCCTCAAAACAAAGACAAAATGACAACAACCATAAGATTTTTAGTCAACCAATTAGCTTACCAAAATTAAATTATATTATAAAAAACAGAAAGAATACATCACCTGGATATGATGATATTAGATATCCCAAGATATTCCAATTATCAAACAATGCCACGGTGTTTTTCTAATCTTCTTTATGTGCCATCTTCTATCGAAGGTTGGCGACCATCAAACGATAGGTTTTTCTGTTTTGTGCCGCATGTATTATGTTCGCGG